>NC_085098.1:2711131-2786131 GCF_963422355.1 Corticium candelabrum | reverse complement strand
ATTAATTAACTACCACTAGTGTGCTCAGTAGATTACAACTGGAGTGAGCAATGATATGATTTGGGTAACCTAAAGGTACTCTAGCCCTAACCCTAACCTTCGAAATGTCCTTTCTCTTTCTCTGTAGACCATTGAATGATTATGTATTTGTGCACAGTGATTATATGGCCAGTACAACTGATATAGCACACATTCACTGTGATAACCATTTGCTGGCTTTGAAATGGGTCAAAGTGGTACACAAACAAATTAAAGGCTCCAAATCAAGTCACAATGTCAAAAGAAACACCATTCTCACTGACCGGCAGTGCACTTTTCTTGTAATGCCTGTTGCCGCTTTACCGCCATCTTGCAAATAAGACCTGTACATATCAAAGTCCCATCTGTGGTCAATAATCGAGCTTTCTTCAACCGGCCATTGACTAGTAGACTCGAAGCCATGCAGTCTCTCCCCGCCTTCATCATGCCCCGGATTGTCAATTGACAATTCTTGGAGAGGATTAACCGGGGAATGACAGGCGGGGAGAGACTGGCTCAAGTCTATTTATTGACAATCCAGAAAATGACAAATTAAAGGGTAGAGACTGGCTCAAGTCAATAGTCATTGACTGCATGTACACTCTATTGTTCCTTTAGGAGTACTTCCAAAGCACCTGTTAAGTTGTCCATAATGCCATTTTTTCAGTCTAGAGAACGAAACGGCCATTTACCCCTCCCCAAACAAAAAGTTTTCCATTACGTAAAATGTCTTTAAATACAGACGCCCCACAACAGAAATACAAAAATTCACAAAGTGTGTAAGTACAGTATCATTAGAAACTAAGAAGTGCTGTATATTAACAGTTGTAATAACAATAATTAAACATTAATTAAGAACCAAACTATACAGTAACAAAATAAAAGAAAAATACATGTTAGAATAAATGTAATTACTTACAAAGAATTGAATAAATCAGAAAATAGTAAAGGGCAAATCAATTGATTAAGCAATGTTTTGGTAGGATACAACTGGCTACATCAGCTAGTGAGTTTCACTAGACTATGCAATCAATGTGTGTACTACAAGTACACACTACTTACTGCAGACAACAAATAACTTATTAATTGATGCACAAACTATGTCATACTTGATGATAAGACAACAATTCCACAAAAAACAGTTCTTTTTCTACAAATGCCTTGACAATGTGAAACCTCAACACCAAAACAGTAATTATTACACAACAAAATAATACAACAATTCATTGTAAGTTACAAACCATGTGAATGTGGTCATGAGAACATTGTGTCTAAAAGCCAATAACCCATTACAACTGATTCCCAAGTCAATGTGACAACCATCAATGTCCTATAGCAAACAGACAAGAAAACATTCCAATCCAGTCAACTATATAGTTGTATTCAGCCAACACACAAATACAAACACACACGTGCACATGCACACATGCACACATGCACGCACGCGTGCACACACACACACACACACGCACACATGCACGCACGCACGCCTGCACACACACGCCTGCACACACACGCAAGCACGCACACACACACACACACACACACACACACACACACACACACACACACACACACACACACACACAAGCACGCACACACACGCACGCACGCACGCACACACACACACACACACACACACACACACACACACACACACACACACACTGTATTTGAAGTATAATCAGTGTCCTGTGTGTGTGTGTGTGTGTGTGTGTGTGTGTGTGTGTGTGTGTGTGTGTGTGTGTGTGTGCACATGTGTCCTTGTGTGTGCATGTGTGTCCATGTGTGCGTGTGTGTGTGTGTGTGTGTGTGTGTGTGTGTGTGTGTGTGTGCATGTGTGGTGTGTGTGTGTGTGTGTGTGTGTGTGTGTGTGTGTGTGTGTGTGTGTGTGTGTGTGTGTGTGTGCATCGTGCATGTGTGTGTGTGTGTGTGTGCACATGCTTGTGCATGTGTGTGTGTGTGTGTGTGCATGTGTGTGCGTGTGTGTGTGTGTGTGCATGTGTGCGTGCACGTGCACATGAACGTGTGCGTGTGTGTGTGCGTGTGTGTATGTGTGTGTGTGTGTGTGTGTGTGTGTGTGTGTGTGTGTGTGTGTGTGTGTGTGTGTGTCACTGTCTGTGTTAGTTTGACACTACGTAGCAGCAAAGACTAATATCAAACCTTAGCTATACACCAATGGACTCCATACAACGACTGCCATCTTGCCAGTTGCAGAATGTGTCTGTCACATTCAGATGGCTGTAGTCCTCTAAAGCAAGTTCAACCCACACATATTAATGTCTCAATCTTAATTACAGTCTGTGTCATCATGGGCTGTCTGTCTATTACCTACACTGGACAGAACGATGAAAAGCTTCCATTTCTGCTTCAACTTCAGCATTCTATGAAGTACACCAAAACCAATAGAACATGATTTTATATAACTCACAATGCAAGCTAGCACAAGCACTAACACAACACAATGAAATACTAAATTATCAAACTATTTATTATAAACAGTGTGACTAAACTGTTATCAAATCAAAGCCTAAATAAGTGAATGAGTGAGTGAGATGTTGAGAGGAGAGTTAGGTTGTTCAAAAAGAGAGAGATTTGAGAGTTGTTTCACCTCACAAAGACAACAAGACACAAAGGTAGTCAAGGAATTTTGGATCAAGAGACAACCCAGGATTTGTCACTCAATGCTTGCCTTGTTCATTCTGTTAGAAATAAGGTCAAGTCTGGTGAAATATCAAGAGCTGCAAGTGTGTTACCAGCTCTAAAGTTGCTGATGACTCAGATGACACACCTTAGAAAGCTGGAAGCAAAACGCCCTGTACGCAGGTCAATTTCAACTAGCTTTCAGCCACACTTCCAACAAGTTTTCCAACCATTGCAGATATCAACAGAAACATTCACTATATCATTACGAGATTGCCCTAATGGGTCCAGCTGTGGGAATGATGATTAAGAGGTTTGAACATTTGAAAACGTCATTGGAATCAGACCTAACACGGGATTTACTCTTCACTGTTTGCAACATCATTCTGGCGACCATATACCAGGTTCAATCATGGAGACACGAGCTGGTGCTAAATTGATCTGCTTAAGAAGAACAAAGTGGATGTTCGTCCCATTGCAAATTGGCAATTGCATCAAGTGACTGGTAGCCAAGGCAGCTTGCTTACATTTGAAGAGAGGTATGGCAGAATACCATTCCCTTCCAGTATGGAGTGTCGACTCCTGAAGGAGCAGAGGTCATAACACGTCTAATACAGTTATGTCTGCAAGATAATAAAGAACCTGTCATTATAAAAGTCAACGCAAAAAAAAGCATTCAATGGCATCAGTCGTGACATCATTCTGGAAGAGGTAGCTACACATTTTCTGCAACTCCATCTATTTGTGTCTAAAATGTTACATCAACCCATTCCACTGGTGGTATCAATCAATGGTGAGCATACCAGAATCCTATCTGAGGAGGGTGTACAAAAAGGGAATCCTCTAGAGCATTTCCTCTTCAGCCTGCTCTACATTCAGTCATTTCGAAACTCAGCCAGAGATACCCAAATGTCTTTATTCCATGCTACCTTGATGACGCCACAAGTCAACCATTGGTTCACAACAAGATGTAGTGTCCGCCTTTCTTGAGATGAAAGAGCAAGCATTGGATTAGATCTGAGAAATGCGAGGCTTACTGTCATTCAGGAATAGTTGATTGGGATCTGTCTGTACCCATAAGAGATGAAGGATTAGAAAAACTGGGCACTCCAATGGTATCGGATTATCTTGTTATAAGGAAAAGTGCATAGAGATAGTAACGTACAAAAGTCACTTTTTAGCAATGTTGCCTCTCTTAGATGACATGCAGTCTGATTGCTGCATTTATGGTATTGTCGAATTCCCAAGATTACTCATCTTCTTCAAACCCTTCCACCTCTTTGATGTCTGAAGCGGCGGAACTGCATGATACCATGGTTATCAAGGCTTTCAAAAACATCATTGGATGTGGTTCTCTTAATTAATTCTCTTAAATGCTCACAACTCAGACTTGACATTCAACGAGGATTTGGTCTTCAATTGATATCTGCAAAGTATTCTACATTTGAGGCCTTTCTTGGAGGTTGGTCCAACACCCTAGGTCATCTCCCTCATTGTGATGGTCGTCCGAGTAGTATTTGTGATAACCTAAAAAGAGTCAACAACAAACAACATGCAGCCTCAAGTTCTCAGTGAATAGTCAAGTGCTTTGGCAAGTCTTCACTAATCCTTTGATGATACTCAAAGTGTTATCATGTACATCAAAACTTCCAGATGCTCCAAAGAAACTACAGGCAAAACTTCACCAAGCCAAAAAAGCAGATTTAACAACAGTTCACCAACAGTGATGATCAAACTTGAATACAAAATTGTGGTGGTCCAAATTCTGGTGCTTGGCTGGATGCAATATTGGCTGGATCATTTCACTCTCAGCAATAACAACATTGTCAACGCTGTTTGTCTGCAACTCGGTAAAGCCATTCCATGCTTGCAATCTCTGGATCGTTGTGTTGCCCAGTGTGGTCACCCAATAGACATTGAAGGATATCACACCATGACGTGTAAGTGGGGCAGTGGCTCATCAGACAACATGACAGTGTACTCGACTGCTTTTATGACATGTCCAAATCTGTTGGATTTCACTGTCAGAAAGAGTTGACAGTGCAATTCGAGAATAAGCAACATCCTGACATTGCCATATACAGCTACAGAGATGGAAAAAAGCTTCTTTTAGATGTAACCATTACCCACCCCTTGGCAAAACGGTCAATCTGTTCCAGTTGTAGTAAACCTGGTTTCACTACAGCTGCAGCTGAGAAGGAGAAAGATCGCAAATACTTTGTCAAGTCAACAAAACAAATCTTGGGTACTTGTTTCGTCCCATTGTCTTGGAGGTATACAGTCGTTGCGGAAACAAAGCGGAAGAGACACCAGAAGAACTATCAAAGTCGTGTCTTCTATGTAATTAGTTGTATGCATGGCTTCCATGTGGTAATCTAGGGTTTAGCTCTGTAGTAGTTATTGTCATTTGAGTTAATTTGCTTGTTTAATATGTTTTCCTTGTATGTTATTCTAGTGTTATTCTATGCTGAAAGAGCTTACTAAATTAGCTACTGACTACCTTTTTCTGAATTAAATAAAAGTTAGTGTGTTAGCTTTGCTTGTCCCATTTTATTGGTTATATATATATATATATATATATATATATATATATATATATATATATATCATGTGGTGTTTGTATAGTCAATTACATACTGATTATTACAGTGTAAAGCGTTTTCATTGACATCACATTTTTTCTAACGCACGTTACTGTCGGCCATTTTGGTGTCCATGTGATACTTGCATGGGTGTGGTACAAGCAAATTTTGACCTCCCTCCCTCTGCTACACTTCCTGCCAGCAGTAAACTATCAAAGTACTCCGACAATCTGCTATCTGATGCGAAACCTCACTATTTAGCCAAGCTGGAACTGATTGGAGGAATTGATCCACTGCAGTTGCAGAGACCATTGCTACAGAACACCGTGTTTCCTCCTGTCTACAGTTCAGACATTGTCTCCTATTTAGTCCTTCATAAGCTTCATAACAGCCAAGCAGTTTAGAGTCCGCAAATGCAAATCTTTGGAAGTTTACAACCAGTCTAAAATTGGCTGGGTGAAAGATGTCAGTGCGGATGTTGTGGGAGCTAGAAGTGTTGTGGAAACCTCAGTATTATTGTGGTAATTTATAGTAAAGATTTTTTGTTAGAAGATATAATTCACCTACAGTACCTGTAGGGCAATCTTTGTCTGCTCTAAGTGAGAGGATTGTGAAAGAGAATACAGTCAAGTATGTTGCAATTTAATGTGAGAGTTCAATAATCTTTGGTAGACAATCAACTGACATGAGATCCAAGTTTTCTTCTTAATTAATGGTCAGTATTTGTTTGTGTGACAATGTCTGTGCTATATACTTGGGAAATGTAAAGGAAGTGGACATGCTATGATAAGGTAACATGAATAGCATAGCATTATGCTATAGTAGAGTAAGTCCTGTAAGTGCAGAATATTGTAAGACACCCCACAGTCTGAAGTTTTACAGGTTCCTCGTTCTCAAAAATGCATTAAAACACCTCACTCACTTCATGGTAGATTTGTGAAAATTAAGACAGGAGATGTCATGCACATTGCAACTGCATGGCTGGACTTGGAGAAGCTTGCACTCATGTTACTGTATTCAGTTTTTCTTTGAAGCATATACTTAATTAATTTGCACATAGTAGAGACGCCATTCCAATATATTCAGGACAAACCTTACAGACCAGTGAAAGCATTAGATATGTCATTTGTCAAAAGCCAAAAAAAGAAAATTGACAATGCGATCGCTATAACAAACCTCTCTTGCTCGTCTGTAATTGCACGTCTCTTTGATTCGATCTGCGTTGGCAGCAGTCTCAATCAGTTCATCAAACAGATCAGCTGGTTTGCCAGAACTAAAGGGCCTACAAAGATTCGTTCAACCAGCTTAGTTTCTTCTAGGTCTTCTCGCAAAATCGCTGGTATTTGGCCGTCTCGTCTAGTGCTGATCACCTGTTGCTCTTGAAGTTCTTTCTCCTAGAACAACCGGTATACGGAAGAAAGACGTCTTTATCGCACCCCGATCTGCTGACACATCCAACAACTATACACAATACCAATAGTACTACAAGAATGGGCAGAAAACGGCACCAGTTTGATCTCAGCACACGCAGTTGGACACCAAAATGGTGACTTCCCGCATTGTGACGTCACGTGAAAACGCTCTATATGCGGCATAAACTGAACTATAGTACCAAGAACTATAATGTACCTAGAAAAGCCGTTGATTTTAATGTACTACACGTAAAATTTGTGCTTTGATTACTGTAGAAATTCAAATACTGTATGTACACTGCGAAGTGCGTGAGTGAACTGACCATTACTGCAATATTGCAATCTAGAGCTCATCTTCAACTCCTTGAACCACGATGTGTGTCCAGGCACTTTCAAGTGCTTGAATAAATTAAAAACACACACAAGCACACTTATGAAGCTGCCTGTCTTATGTCTTTGTTTGCCCCAAGAGAGAACTGCATGTGCCTTTCACTTAGGTACAACAAAAATAAATCATTCATTCATTCATAAACTAGGTACTTACATGCATGTAAATAAACAGCATGCAGACTGAAGTCCAGATGTGGAGTTGAAAACCTAAAATTAGCTTCATTACATGCATGTTTACAGCATGGTTGAAATTACAACAACAGCATTCCCAGGATACGTTGGCATGACAACCATATGAGATCTGTGATTTATTTAATTCATTAGCAAAAACTTAAAAGTTTGTAAACTCTAGATCTGATGACATATATTGACATTTCTCCATTACTCTATCATAATTACATAACAGCTACACCTAACATAGGAGCATGAAATCTTGATGATGTTTTACAATTACCCGTTTTGCATAGCCCTGAACTTCAGCGCTAGCCCTCAACTCCAGCCCTCAAACTCTAGCCTTCAAACTCTCCAAAAAACAAACTGCAACGTTTACTCACATGGAATTGCAACGTTTTTACTGCTGCCAAAGATTTGAGAATGACTGCTTGATCCGGTCCAACCTAACGTACGCTAGAGGTATATCCAGCTTAACGCGCGTTACAAACTGATTCTGTGGCGCGTGCACGTGAGAGGGACATGAAAGGCAGCTGAAAAATAACGGTAAGAACACGTTGCTATATTAAACCTAAAGAAATTGAATAATTTATTCAATTATCTATGCCCTGAAGTTGACGTCAATAGCTGAGCATCAGGACTACTAGATTAGGATTGCCATTGGCGTGGACCATACAGTGGGACAGCTGTTTGCCCCTTTTGCTGCTAAGACTATAGCCAGGAAACAAATTGATTAATTAATTCAGTTTCTAGCTTCCAAACTTCTAGGGCTAGGAAGTATCACCGTGTGAAGAATCACAGGAATTAGTTTGATAGTATCTATCTAGACACATGCAGCTACCAAAAACTTTTAGTAGGTAGAAATGGTTTACCTGATCTCTGCAAAGAAAGAATCTTCTGGAATATCCGTTGTGTGCACTGCTCTCTTCATAGTTGCCAAGTTGACCTTGTCATACAAGAAAGGGTGAGTTATGCACTAAATACTACTATTATGTAAACACTGCCTTTCAGTATCTATACAACTACTTATTGAAATGCTCTAATACTGACTCTGTAACGTCAAGCCCCCAATGAGGACAATGCTGTTCCTTGTGCATTGCAGCCTGCATAAACACACATCAATACTACAGAACCACATCCTTGCAACTATGCCTGTCAAACTAGACAAATTAGATAACCTTCCTGACTGGATAAGCTCATACACCTCTGCAACCATCAGACATCTAGATGACCAAAACGTGCAGTAGATTATTGACATCTAGTCTGCAATGATTATTGTCCATAATGTCACACACCTAGCGAGATCATCAGTCACCTGATAAGGAACTGTAGGCCAATGCTTGACTCTCAAGTCAACAGGAAACAAATCACCGCAACTGCCACATTTCAATTGCTTGAAGAGTGGCTTTTTGAAATCTATCCAACGCTGCAAGACCTCATCATGTTACACCTGCAGTGACACGTTTCAGTGGAAATCAATTCACTCACCTTTTTGTTAGAGAAGTCTGTGTACTGAAGCCCAAAGTACTGGGATTGCCTGATCTGTAGATGCTTGAGCAATTCTTGCCACAACGAGAATCCAAGCGATTTTTTCTGTAAAATAAAATCTATTAGTGGCAGCAGAGCCAGAGCAATTAGGTAGGTTGCACTGATGGTTTCTTTCTCTTCCCACCTCTAGTGCTATAACGATAGGATCTGCTCTGTACACGTAAATTTCGCACACCAACATAGCGTCGTACGTGTATGTACCCCAGTGAAAAATGCATGCAATACACGTCAGTACGTGGTGCTAAATGTTCACAGCAGATTAATTGCTTGAGAATATGGGCGGAGATTCAGATAGCCATCTTTTGCGTGTCTCGAGTTTTCAGTCTACATCGAAATAGCTGATGTTTCTTTAACGTGTAGACGCTGAGGCTAACACCAGAGAAAGACAGAGATATCGCAGCTAAAAAATGTCGAACGTTTCTCTCAATCCTCTATCAACATTCGTTTCCGGGTTGTGTGGGTTGGTCTAGACGCTAGTGACGTCCAAGATATTAATTAATTGCCCGAAACCGAAGAGTCCCCACGTGAAGGCGGAGCTCTTAGCGCTTTAGTGCGCGTTAGATTGCTGAGAACAATGCGGTTTATGTGGACAGTGACGTTGTTTGCTGTAGCACTGGCAGAAACGTTATGGCCAATTCCGATATCGATGCACTTTGAAGGCTCTCCTATTCCTATATCGAGGAACTTTAGTGTAAATTCACACAGCGACTCAAATCTTTTGCATCAAGCGATCAACAGATATCTACAAATCTTCAAAAATTCTTTTCACTCTATTCATGCCGGTGCAAACTCATTTGAGGAAGAAAATCGTAGATTTCTGGATAGATCACGTGATCAGGTCTTGCAGTCTTTGGAAGTGTCTACAGTCAATGAAGAGGAACGCTTGAACAGCAACACTTCCTACGAATACTGGATAAACGTGCAAAATATGAAGGCGTCGGTTGTGGGACAGTCAGTATTTGGAGCCATGTGCGTGAAGTTTGTCAATTGAGACATACCTAGAACAAGTAGAAAGTTGTTTCTTGTTTTGCTACATGAAAACAAACAGTTGACAAACTATTTCTTGCAGTTGAGTCTAAAGATCAATTATAAACAAATTCAAGTGAACGTTTATGTTCTAATTAATTTCTTATGCCTTATTAATTGTTTGCACTGAAAAATTAAAGCCCATTAGTTAAGTTCTAAGCACTGTCTATGTTGGTTTGTGAACAACACACATTAACACACGCCTTACTTAATTTAACTAAGACTCCATCCTTTTGTTATTACAAACTCCTGCATTAGTCAGTCTAATTCTTTGTATACCTGCTGCAGACAGACTGAAATTGCCTAGTTTGTGTGTGTTGCTATTTTAGTGTAAACAATTCAGTGAGATCACATGACACTGACCTATACATAGATATAGTATACCAAAGACACTTGTTTAAGTATATTTAGATAATTTCTTACTAATGATTGCATATATCTAATGTAATTTAATTGCCAGATTTATATTGAACAATTAAAACTTATCTCAAGAAAGGTAAAGTGACAGCTGACTGCCACCATGGTATGCTCGTTGACATATCAAGTCATTTGTAGTAAAGGTACGGATTATAGAACTAAAGTTTCTTCTTTTAGTGTGATTTTCTCGTACTTTCTTTGTAGTTGCCTCTGTGTAGCCTTGCTAGCACAACTGCATGCAACTTTTTCAAGATCTTGTATAAGTTAATCGGTGCTAGGAGGCTTTGACTCCTGGGGTTTGAGTCAATGACTTGCAGTGAGCAGGATGAAAAGACATCTAGTATCTACTAACACTTTTTAGAAGTTACACTCTGATATCTGTTAGTAATTGCAATTGGATACTATAGGTACACAAGCGTAATATTGAATAGAACAAACTTGCACAATGCATTAATACTTGTTTAAACTAGGCAGCAGATGCTCTTTATTAGTGTGTTGTATCACACATATTTATTTGTACTGTAGGTAATGTGCTGATTAATTGATATTTATTTAGTTTGTTAGTAATTGTATGATGTTTGATGCAGTTATGGCTTAGAAACGTTTTCTCAATTGATGGTCAATGGGTCGCTTCTGCATTCAACTGTCACTGTGCATGACAAGCCTAACTACCATCACAGAGGTCTCATGATAGATACTGGGTAAGACAGAGTTCATACTTATAGTAACAGTCCTGTGCATTGAGCAGTGTATGGACTTTAGCTAGCATTTCCGTGAATTTACACAGGTTCTTCTTTTTGTTGCTTGAGATTAGATCATCAAACAAGGCAGTTAGGAGATTTACGCTAATCTAACTGTTTGTAGTTATAGGGGAGTGTGTAACGTGACTGTCAGTGTGTTGGCTAATACATGTAAGAAAAATCATTTGAGATTTGTTCATTTCTAAGTATACCTTTTTTCGGCAAGTATTCAGCATCAGGTTATTATAACAAAATTGACAGGCCTCTAAGTGTGACATGTCATCAGCTACTGGCATTTAGGTAAGCTTTTTGTGCACACACTACAGCTAACGTCACAGTCAGTGCTTTATGAACACCTGGCTTTGCTGATGATAGCAACCTGTTGTTCCTGCCAGCACTGTAAGTTCAGTATTTGCTCCATTAGCTATTGGCAAGTACAGGAAAAAAGTTAGTAGCTATGCAACAAAACATTTATCATCTAGCCTTGTGCCTTTCCTAGCTGTGAGGAATGGTTTTGGTAACCAATATAAAAAATTTGATACAGCAACACTGAGTTCTTGAATAGCGATACAGTAGTAATAATTAAGTTAATACGAAATTGGTGCATTAACAGAGACTGGCCGTGATGTTCTCAGGATGTCATGATTTGCAGTCACAGCATAGAAAAATGATCGTTTTGTTGGTAACCAACCCTCCTGTTATGTACAAACCGACGAGCAATCTACATACACAACCAAGAAGATGACGACAACACTAAAGAAGCTGATATTGAGAACATTTAATAAATACATTTGGCTACTGTTGACTGACAGTGTTGCATGTGTTACAAGGTTACATAGTACTAAATTGCTGTAACATTGAAATTCTATTTTAACAAAAAAAAGATCCTGTTATGATCTATAGTACGTATGCATGTGCATGTTGTAGTCTAGTGTGATCTCTTGTTTAGAAACGCTACACTAGCCGTTATTCCGTGAATAGTGGTGCGCCATGCTCAAATAATGCCCCAGTAGGATAGTATTCAAACCCATGTGTGTCTATCAATGTGTACATTTTTGAGATGAAATGAACACTCAGATAGAACCACTGACTGACGATGAAGATTCAGCCTGTGCAACAGACCACGATTACGACTTGAGTGAAACGAAAGTAGCATGATACGTATAAGACTGTAAAATTAGGTTTATTAGGCAGTAGTTTGTTTGTGTTATTTGTGTAGTGTGATGGTATACCAACAAACAATGCAATAGTCTCTGTGCTTGTGAAATAATACTGCCCCATGCTCGAATTATGCTCCATGCTTAAGTGATGCTCCATGTTTCAGAACTATGAAAAATTGTGGCCCATGGGCACTGTCCACGGAAATACGGTACCAGACTTAGCAAGAAATACTTTGACAATGCATGTCCTGATGTCTCTTATACAGGTAATGGCAAACCCTGGTATAGACAAGCTGTAAATTGTTCGATCCTTTATACAACATTTGCATCAAATTTATGTGCAAGAACAATGTGTCATCTAAGCACAACCTACATTTAGTCAGTTTCTAGTTAAATTAGTGCCAGTAGCTGCTTTGTGATGTCACATAGCCACAGAAATTTGTTCTCGTTTGGAGAGCACTTTATGCCACAAATCAAATCATACAAAAACAGGACATCATCAGGGTGTGGATCAGATCACGGGATTGAGTTGACTGAGGTGGTTGAGGCAGCCAGCTGCTGGCAGGGTTACCATATTTGGTGAATCAAAGATGTGGGGATGCATTACAATATGAACTATTAATAGTAGTTGGCAGTTAGCAAGTAGAGGTTAGAACTCTTCGTTTCACTTGTTCAGTTAGGAGAAAGAGGTGTTCTAGAAGGACTTAGTGAAGAACATGCTATTCTAGCTGGATTAGTCATCTGTTGTATCTTGGGGAGAGAATTGAGTTTTTGCGTGAGATATTATGTAAATCGTGAGTCACCCAAGGTATACGATGCGGTCAGAGCGAATTCAGCATGTGCTGAGTCCACTGCACCCTTGCCGTTTCCTTATTCGCGTGGGACACTTGTACCCTTCTTCAAGTGTGAAGTCTCCCACAATGCATTTCCAATGTTTAATTATCTCAGCAGTTTTGTTTGTGTCAAAGGCACGGTACCGCATGTACTGTATATAGTTAGTAGTGCTTGAACTGGCCACAGGCAACAGTGTGCAATTTCTTGCCATTTGAAAATTAGCTAGTATGGCTATCAATGTAGTCACCACTTTTTAGTGGACTGCCTGCTTGTGTATAAAAGTTCAGCCGTTTGGCTAGGCAATGATTATTCATTGGCAGTTGTTGATTTATTTTCTTTTTGCTATTCAGAGTTGTACATTTGTATTGAAGCATTTTGAATAAGTTGTAATGGGGCATGTGAAGATAGGGGTGATTGTGGGAAAATTTCAAATGTAAGTTCTTAAGTCATTGCTATAAATGTCATTTTATTTGTACTTTTTAGGAGGCGCTTCTTTCCTATGTCACTGGTTTACAACTTGCTGGATGCTATGAGCTACTTGAAGATGAATGTTTTGCACTTTCATCTTTCAGACTACTGCAGATTTGCTGTTGAAAGTGTAAAGTAAGTGTATGTTCAACTTTGTCATTGGAGATGTAAGCCTCTGTGTGTGTGTGTGTGTGTGTGTGTGTGTGTGTGTGTGTGTGTGCGCACGCACATCTGCATGTCTGTGTAGGGTGTTTGTGTGTGTTAATAGTAATCTTAAAACGGTCTGTTTCTTTTTGTTTTATGGAAGAAACAAGTATTTTACATTGTAGGAAGAGATAAGCACACTTGTACAAATTGGACAAATGCTGGTGTGTGTGAATTGTCTGTTTTGTGATAGCACTATTGAGCTTGGCCATAGACTTTTAAGTGTAATTTAATTAGTTTGAGGCTTGTGACAAATCAGATTAGAGTTTTGATAACGCTGCTGCAAATGACCAGTAATTGCACTTGTTGGCACTGACAACAGAAGAATTTCATGCTACTTGTGGCTCTATGCATGCATACAAGGGACACATTGCTTTGTTTGTTTTGGTCTTCTGGAAAAGGCTCGAATAGTCACACAACCGTTTCTGGTTGTTTCTTTTACTTCTCGTCCCTTCTTGAAAGTGTTGGAAGAGTCAGAAGACTGGCTTTTCAGGCCAAAGATGTATGGAAGAGCAAAAGAGAGAAGGGTCGCATGACGTTTGAGTCATTCACATTTAATTAACAGCTACAACTTTGATGATCATCTCCATATTACTGCAAGTGCTAGCTAACTCTTCTGGATTGTCTTCTGAACATTTGTTTATTTTATTCTTGACGCAACTGCACATGATCTAGCATTCTGCTGTGCCACTCGTCTGATACCTCAATGTCAAAACATCAGAGGAGACTACATGTAAATGCATCCAGGTTCTTTGGTATACAGAAAACAGTATCAGCTATGCTGCTATAGGCTGACATAAATTTTTTAATAGTATGTTTTCACTTACGAGTGCCTTTGAAAGAACCTCTATGTTTGCAGTGTGTCCCATGAGGGAGAACAGGAAATTATTGAACTGTTATGTTTTGTGAGTAGTTAGTGTACAGTTTGTGCAAGTACATTCTTGCAGTAGGTATATCAACAATGATACTGTGTGTTGACTTGTATGATAATGTTTGGGGAATGATATATGTACTCTAATGGGTGACTTTCCTGGAACATTTATGCCATATTTTGTTGGGTCACACTTTCATTTTGGAGGTTTCTTAGATTTAGTTTCTCTTTCCTGTTTTAATCATACATTCCATTTGGTTGTTATCATTTGCAATGAGTAGGTAGTGGTTTCAACTTTCAGTTTTCATTTATCCCACACTTCCTTGACAAACATGCCCCAGACTTAGTCTACCTTTGAAGCAGTGCTATATAACAGAGTACTTACATTGTTATGTAAGTTCCTTGATAAGACTAATTGATAACGCTGCAGGTTTCTTCTGTGAGGACAATGCATGGTATAGAAGAGGGGGAGGAACAGAAGGTGTTAACATTCCACATATGACCTTTCACTCTCTCAACATTGAAACTGTGCCAAATTGGCATGCCCATTTGTTAACCTTATAAACAGGTTCTTCATAGTCTCATATCATTTTTGGAAAATCTCAAAATGAATAACTCAGAGTATGTTACTAAGCCTCGACCCAAGAAGGCTTGCAGTGGGGACGACAACAGCTGCAACAGTCAGGAGATGAGAGAAGACCTTGAGGGCTGCCATGAGAAGAGACCTACCAGAAAGAAGTTTTGCAATACAGGCAGCAGTGGCTGTCACAGCCAGGCAGTGATGCAAAAAGTTGAAGGTAGCGAAGTGGGTGAAAGTGACAGTAAGAGATCTGGCAGAAAGAGGATGCACAATGTAAGCAACAGTAGTTGCAGCACACAGGGAATTGTGGAAGATGTTGAAAGCAATCAACTGGGTGAAAGGGACAGCAGTAGATCTAGCAAGAAACGTGTACATTGGGATCCAGAAATTGTTGAATCTCTTGAAGAACTGTTGGTTCGACTTGTGACTGAACTAAGGACTATGGTTAGAGGGCAACAAGAAGTGCGCAAGAAACTAGATGATCTCCAGTGCAGCTTGGTGAAAGAGCTGCGAATGTTGTGTTTCACATTGAAGGACACTTTAGAAAAGAAATTAGATCCACTTTGCCGTTCATCCCCAAGGTCTACCTTCATGGGCTCTGCTAGTGGTACCTTCATGGACTTTGCCACTAGCCGCCGTCATTTTAATCAATCTAGCCAGCCACCTAGTCAAATTCTACGTTATGCACCTCATATTAATACTGCTGATAGTGATGATAGTGATGACAGTGTTACACCTGTACCAACTCTATCATTTCAATTGCCACCACCTTATAAATCTCCTGCTTCATCGGTTAGTGCACCTTCTGTCGGTGCATCTACCAGTTCATCAGTTTGTGGTGAGCAGGGTGTATCTTCAAAAGCAAAGCAATCAACTCGCTTAGCTCTCCAACTTGCTTCAGCAATTATTGGAGATGATGATTTGGTGTCAGCTGTGACTCGTGCTGGAGGAATACGAAATTTGCCATTAGAGAAGTTGAATGAGATCAAGGTAAAAATTCAAGAACAGAGAGGGAATGAAGAATTTGAGGCTATTTGGCAACGATGTTTCACTTTGATAGGGAAAAAGCGCAAAACCTGAGGAAGAGTCAACAACTTGAAATTCTAACTTTGTTTTGTGCTAGTAGTATTGAGTTATTGATATGGTCTACATGAGTGTTGATTTCACAGCAAACTATTGCCAATGATTGAATAATGAATTAGCTGCTAGATGTTAAGAAATGATTTTGTGTCTTGCCTGACATCAGGAACGTAGTAACTTGTAGATGTATGAATGGAATCAATAATTGTTGCATTCTTTAATGTGACAAATTGCAGTAGTCTTGACTCTGCGTTAGCTGATAGAAATGTTCTATATTGTCCGTCAACCGTAGCTTGTAGTACTTTTATTGAACTGGTGTAGCTTCAGGTTGTTCTTGCAAGTACTTGTTTTTTGTCTAGTGCATTTGGTAATTTCAATGTTAGACAGTAATGGATGTTGTACAACATCATTGTGGAAGATATGGATACATGATGTGGTTTATCACCCCTTTGCGGCAACCTGCTAACATGTCATTTGACAGTCGTCTGCACTACTTTCTTCTTTTGGTGGAACAGCTTTCTTTTATATTCAGTTCTGCTCCTTTGACTTTGTTTAGACTATAGTACAACCCCAATTATCCGGACTTTTTCGACAGAAGTTGAATTGTCTGGATAATCGAAAGTCAGGATAAATGAAATGATGGTGTGGTGACTTCCTTGAGGCTCAGTCATATATTGACAGTCAAGTACATAATGAACAAATGTTTAATTAATTAATATGCAGCAATTAGGTCAACAATGATTCAACACATTTGCACATTTAATGATTAGATGTAAAGAGTTTCTTATAATGGTTCCAATTTTGGAGTAGCTTCACAGGTTCCATGTTGAGAGGATGTCACCTGGGAAACATGTGAAAGATACGTGCTTTGGGGCAGAAATAAATTTGTTCGGATTATCAAAATGTTTAGATAACCGGTTTTGTACTGTACTTTAAAGTCTCTTATTTTAGCCAAACAAATCTAAAAGTAAAAACATGTACACGTTTTATGAGAAGAGCTCTGAGACCTCAGATGGGTCACTTATTATTTGTTTTCATGTGTATTGTATTGTGTACCTGTTTTTATATCATTTGCTTAGATTTAGGGTGAGTAGCTAGTGCATATTCAAGATAAGTCTTATACGTGTGGGTGTGGGATGCTACCAACAGGCTGAAATAATCAACAACACCAACAAATCACAAATAATTTACTATTTTTAAATAGTGACATTCTATGTGGTTGTGTGTGTTGCAAAGGTTTAGCAGTAGTTGTACATATCAAATTAACAGCATGCCTTTCAGATGTTTTCAGTTGTACTTTATGCTAGCAAGGTCGTGATTTGAGATGTAGAATTTTATATTTCTATACATGCTTTTGTACTTTTTGTCATTATGAAGGTTATGTGTATCTGCCGTAAACATTATTACTGGATATGAATATAGCTACAGTAACTAGAGTTTACCATTTATGTATTTGCTTCCTGCATGTTTGTTTGATTGTGTGATGTGGTTTTTTGTTTTCATGTAATAGATTTCCTCAACTGACTGCTTCTCTCAATGGCCAATACTACAAGCAAGATGACATTAGAGCCATACTGGAGTATGCCAGAGAAAGAGGCATTCGAGTGGTGCCTGAATTTGATTTGCCGTAATCTCTTGCTTTTCAAACTGTTGGTTATGTCAAGTTTTTTTGTTTATTTGCAGTGGCCATTCAAAGGGCTTAGCACCTCTAGCTGAGGATGGTTATCTTAATTTTTGTTCTGATAATCATCGAGAGATATATGGAGATCCTCAGGTGTGGCACATTTCCTAATCTCATTTGTTTTGTTGATCAAGGATCCTTTTTGCAGAACAAATCACTGGAAACACTACAGACTTTGTTGGCTGAGATGGCCACTCTTTTTCCAGAGTCACTCTTTGATATTGGCTGTGATGAGACTGCAGAAGTTGGTCTTTGCACAATAACTAGTAAAGGACACAAATTACAACAAAAAGGATTTGTTATAGATTATATTGCTATTATTGATATTATAGATATCAAGACGTTAGAACAACAGCTATTTGACTTTATTTACAGTCGGCTTGGAAAGGTTCCTACTGCTTATGAAGAAGCTTTGTTCAAATCTAAATCAGTGAGTGATGTGTTGTGATGGCAGGCACTTCTTATTATAAGCAGACGCTATAGTATACAAATAATTGCTGGAGTTTCTATGTTAAGTGTCACTGTCAACAAGCGACTATTTTTGGGTTACTCAAATTATCATAACGTTTGGGGAAAAGGGGAGGTACTTACATTGACTGAAGCGAAATGACTGAATGCCGGTGCCGCTCACGTATATATTCTACTGACTAGTATATTAGACGTAGTTGTTGTACAGTGGTGTTAAAGTTAGTGGTGCAAGTTATACGCCTATATATCTTTTGTTTATTGCGTGTCTTCCGCTGTGCATGTATACCGACTCTAGCCTGCCTTCAAACGACTTGTAACATTAAGCATTTACCCACTTTGTATGGCTGGGACTTTTGTCAGAAAACTGCATAATTAACATCAAATATGTTTGGCAGCTTTGGCAGTAATGCACTTTTACAATTGAAGCAAAACACTGTACTTGTGTTTATGTCACAGGAGTCACATACTTATAGATGTATGTAGCAAGTCAGAGACAGCATTTCTCATTCATTATCTGCTAGGTTGTTATGTTGCTTGTGAACATGCATCCTTGATATAAACAATGACATAGCAGCTAAGCTACAGTGGTGTGTACAGATGTGCAGATCAAGCTATTAAAATTGTCATTAATTTGTTTCTGAATGGTTAGGCCAAGAGTAATGTGGTGATTCAAGCATGGGAGTCTTACCGAGCATTTGAAGTTGTTCGTCAAGGAAACAAAGCGTAAGTCAGTTGTGTAATGTGTTACAAATGTGCTGATTCTTGTAAATTCCTTTAGAATAGAAGGGAACGGTGGGCACTTTTATCTCAGCCATTCTACTGTACCACTTAGTGCAGTGTGGACAGATATAGCATATAACGTATACTTTACTGCAGGCTGCATGTTGATTAGTATTGAAGATGTTTTGTCTAGATGACTGCTGCTGGAAAGAAGTTGCTCTTGGGTGGTGAGATTTCGTTTTGGACAGATGAATATTGCCCAAATTTTCAATGTTGGAATGAAACGAATTCACATCATCGTAATATGCCTGTAGCTTCTTGGATGTGGGACTCAGCACATGACAGTATATTTAGTCAGTCAGTTGGAAACATGGTGAGTCATTGTAATAAGCTGTACAAGGTCTAAAATAACTGAATTGTGTAAGATATGGCCACGGGGAATAGCTGCTGCTGGTGCATTCTGGAACTTCAACAGTTCACTGAGCACAAGTAGCATGGACTTTTTGACAAGATATCATGCTCAAAATCAGGTAGTATGCAATGTATTATAGTTACAACTTTGTTCTGTGTTAGGTGTTTCTATTGCACTCTGTAGAGACTTATTGAAAGGGGGGTTATCAGTTGTCCTTCGAATTGCACTTGTGATACGCTCAGCAAATGTGGAAAGCTGTATCCACATGCAGTCTTAGTAAATGACACAAAGTAACTGTTGTCGTACTGCCAAGTGATGAAACCAATATTCGGATGTATTAGTGGATGCCACTGCAATGAATTGTTTGCTTAGCTGCAACTGACACTACTGTATATCCATGGTTGTGGTATGTCTAAGCTATCTGTTTGAATAAAAGTATATACTTGAAAGTAGTATGGAGCCACTTATTACCGTGACATTGGCTGTGACTAGGAACACTAGGGACTGAGTCTGTTGTTGTTGTTGAGTGAGTGTTTACTAGGTGTTAGTTTGACCAGCTCAAAACTTTAGGTTGTTTGCGTTCTAGTTATAGTGGAAATTTCGGAATATTCATATTTGATTTAGTTTGTGGAATATACATGATTACTAACTGTACTACTAAAACTGCATGCATGCACTTGGTGTGTGTGTGTGTGTGTGTGTGTGTGTGTGTGTGTGTGTGTGTGTGTGTGTGTGTGTGTGTGTGTGTGTGTGTGTGTGTGTTAGTAATCTTACAAACTAATCTGTTTCTCTTGAAACAAACAAATAATCTTGCTGTAGAAATTGTAAGAAGACATGAGCACACTTGTAATTATTGACATGGAACAAAGACCATTGGTCCTATGTATAAAATATGATAGCATTATACTCTGAAAGAAGAAATTGCGCAGGAATACAGTTGTGCAATTTCAGGGAACATCAGTATTAGGGCAGAGTCAATTTGTCGATAACAAGTCATCTTCGTCCTTTTCTCTCTGTTGGCAACTAGCTGCTATGTTGCTGGTAGATAGACTGCTAGTAGCAGATACAGGTGGCGCAAGTCATGTGAAGATTTGCACTTGAAATAGTTTTAGATGAAGCAAGACACTAACTGACACGTTTTGTGGCTGGCATTGTCTGAATCATGAGCCAGTGTGCGTTAGGCACGACAAGGGAAAACTTTTGTGTGGAACTTAATTGTGTAATGCACTGCGATCGCACAATTTTTCCTGTACAATTTTCATCTTTCAGGGTAATTGAATTTGGTTGTGAAGATTGTGGAATTAATAAATTTAATTTATAACAAGGGTAATATTTGACATTGAATGCTGTTGCAAATGACCGGTAATTACACTTGTTATAGCTCTGACAAAGAATTTCATGCTGTTGCTCTGTATCATGCATTGATACAAGTTATTGAATATAGACTACAATAACACTCATGTGCCAGGATGATAAAGCAGTGTACTTCCTTATGGTGACCGTACCCCGTTGCTTTTGAAAAAACCTTTTCATGTTATTTAGTGTACATGGTAAAGAGCAAAATAAGGCAAATTAGGTTGTGTAAAGCAGAGTTATTGAGCTTCCTCGTACAACTTTGTGCCAATACTGTTTGTCATAGTCAATCTCTATTCTATTGCAGTTGTTGTGTGTTGTGTGACTATTATAGTGTTTGGGGTTTTGTGAGAGTTGTCGGGGAATACTTTTCTATAGAGAAGTAGTTACTCTTGAAACTTTCTATTTGAGTTTCATTGGCTGTAAATGGTGTAGGTTCATGTAAATTTAGTTTCTTTATCTGCTCTCAATTTTTCATTTCATTTTGTTGCCATCATTGTCTTATCATACACCAATTATGGTGATTTCAACTTTTGTTTTCATGTATCTTAATTAGTGTGTCACACCTTATAAACAATTCATTATATGGGGGGGTTAAGCAGTTTACAACAGAGTTTTTACTTTATTGTGTGAATGCTGTTGGATGAGACAGTTGATAATTATATAACTATGTAGTTAGTATAAATAATGCATGTTGGGGGAAACAGAAAGTATGGAATTCCCATTTGTGACTTTTGACTTCTGTTGAAACTGTGCCAACTTGGATAACAGCCATGGTTATAAAAAGATTCTGCATACTTTCCATATCATTTTTGGGATTCTCACAATAAGTCAATAAGATATGTTTCTAAGCCTTTTCTCAAGGAGATCCTCAGGGGGAAACATGCATTATGCAGCAGTTGCAACAGACAGGAAATGAGATCTTTAGGGTTTGAAGTCAGGCAGTGATGCAAGAAGTTGACCATAACTAATTGGGTGAAAGTAACAGCAAGAAGTCTTGCAGAAGCAGAAAGGGGTTGTGCAATGCAATTAAGCAGCAGTACTAAATATGGAGCAAAAGATGAAGGCAATCAATCTGTTAAAACTGCAAGACACCCATCTGTACACTAGCTGACTTCCACAAACTTCTAAACGAATTTAAGAACTGACTCGAGTTGTAACTTAATTTATTACTAGTAATTGTAGCTGTGTTTACACCCAAGTCGAGTGACTTGAAGCTGACTAATAGAAAATATTGTTAAAGTTTAACACTAACCAACTTGTGTTTTATTAACAATTGTTGCTAACGCCAATTTGGACAGTTGAGTTTGTGATATCACATAGTCCAGCATGTGATTGAAATCTTTGCATGTCGTTGTGCGGGTCAAGTGATATCATAAACATGACGTTTCCTAGAGCCATAAATCGGCTTACTGGACAATTGGAAGTGTTTCCACCAAAGATCAAGGAACAAAACAAGCTGGAATTGATTTTATGAATTCTGTCGATTTCCGAGATGATGAAACTGAGGGTATTGCAACTTTGCACCTACAACATACATTATTGATAAACTAAGGGAACTAGAGAACAAAGCACCCTCAGTGCGACATCAGATTCTCCACAGACATCATCAGCAGCACATCAGATTTGTCTACAGACACCATTAGCACGACATCAGATTTATTTACAGACACTATACCAGTGTCACACTAGAGTTACATAATCAGGTAATTGAAAGTCAGCAACGAGTTCAGACAGACAGTTGCAAAGAAAATTATTTGCAAGTTAAAACAACATAAGGTAGGCTTGTTGTTGCCATGGTATAGTACTTGACAATGAGGTACCAGATGATGTGAGTCACAGTTGGCTTACGTACAGATCTATCAGACTGAGTGATGCAAGTTGTGGTCAAATACTTATTTGCATATAATTGTCCTTAGGATTGTTTGAGCGACCATCTGCTCATTGTCATCGTCATCTATTGTCATTTTGTAGTTACATTCTTTACTGGATCATTGGGCTGTTGATGTGTTAAGGTGCAGTTACGTTCTTTTCATCAATACTTCACCTGGCTTTATATGCCTCAGTGGTAGAGTATATTCAAGTCACATCACAGTGTTGTCAGATTGTGGCATGTTCTTCAGCATTGCGTGTCAGATATGGAGGATTCTGGTGCATATGTTTTCAATGATTGATTCATCTACAGTAGACGGTTCTTCTGTCACAAGTAGAAAATCTCCCCTGAATCAACCTAAGCTTTTCATGCCAAATGAAAGATGCATGTCAACTAGAACACGTACAAATAAGTATATATAAAGAGCATAATATGTTTTGTTGAAAGGCAGAATGTATGTTTTATGTAAATTTGTATTGATTTAGTGTGTCAAGTGTAAATCTCTCTCTCTCTCTCTCTCTCTCTCTCTCTCTCTCTCTCTCTCTCTCTCTCTCTCTCTCTCTCTCTCTCTCTCTCTCTCTCTCTCTCTCTCTCTCTCTCTCTCTCTCTCTCTCTCTCTCTCTCTCTCTCTCTCTCTCTCTCTCTCTCTCTCTCTCTCTCTCTCTCTCTCAAGTTGTTTCACCAGAAAGGTGCAAATTCAGTGGATCAAAAGTTCTCCAACAGATAGCAACAGAAATAGAAAAGTAGTAGTCTAAACTAACAGGTAGTATTGTTACTGACCAGTCCACAAGGTCAGGGCTGTATATGAAAAGATTCTGACGTCGACTCCAGGTTTGCTTCTGCAGCAGCATCTTATTGAGTCGCAAGAGTCATCGAGAAAGAATGAATTGGAGACATGTGAATTGTATGATATGCTCCACTCGTTGCTGACATTCCATCTGTGCCACAACAGGAATTTGAGTGATATCATGTCACCCCAAGGATGGATTACTGCTTATAGCTGCATGTGGTGAGATGGTCGCTCCACTTAGCATAGAGAAAGTAGCCGAAAATATTTTAGACCATTGGCATGAAATTGTTATATACCTTGGAGTTTCACTTGCAGTGCTGACTGAATGTGAATACAGTTGTACACATTGAAAAAGAAAAAATACATCTGATGAACGAGATTTTTCAGCTTGAACAAACTGTGCATTAACTAATATTTGAATCCTGTTTATGTTATGAGAGCTTTAGTAGCCAAGTGTGTCAAACAGCATATTATTGACGAATTAATTAATGACACACTCACAACTAAACGTGTACACTGTACGTGTACGCGTAGCTGATATTAGCGTGCGTTAGCCCTACCTCCAACTATGAAACGTTTCGGAATCACTTTCGCTGTGTTGGCCGGGGGAAACATGTACCGTGCCTCGACGCAAGCCGTTTCCGTTTCTGCGCTGTCAGTACCACGGAAAGGCAGTTGGATGAGGTCAGACAGTGGAAATACAGGAACAAGAGTTCGCAGGAATCCAACAGAATTACAGAGGGCACTGACACTTATAGAACTGCAGCTCGCCAAAGGAAAGGTTGGCTGTCTAACTAATAAACTGTTTTCAATAGATACATTTGAATAGTCAATCATGCACATAGCAAACAATTCATTTAATTAGCCTGAATTTATGTTAATTGTACAGTCATGCAGTAAAAGGAAAATTTTCGTTCTAGTCAACAATTCATCACACTTGAACAGCGTGTTGTTTTATGTGTTGGGCTATGCATTGTAACTGAAGGGTGGACGAATAAGTGGAAGTCCAAATTACACTAGACAACAGACTGAAGACCAATGCATCTTACATTTGTACTAGCTGATTTCTATTATGATTTTGATGTGAGTACAACAGAAGGCTGTAAACTACAATTGTATGCACGTGCAGTACGTGCATGTGTGACAAATTGCATGGTTGTTGAGTGCTTGGGACAACCAAGAACGCTTCTAGACGAAGATGCTTTGTTTATAGTTGCTCAGAAACAATTGAATTGGAAAAAGAAAATATTTCTAATGGTGGCAGTTATTGGTCTGTATAAGTATAAATCAGAGTATGGATGTGGCTAGACAATGGTTGCTTCAAGCCTTGATTGTTTGCGTTAGGGCATTCTACCTAACGCCGCAGTTGGAACGCTAGCTAAAAATAAACAAAATTAATAAATAAATAATTTTAAATAAATAAATATAATTGAAGAAATAGGGTATACTCGGAGCACTAAATAAACGCTAGACGATACTTCAAGTCATGACATAGAGAAGAAAATCTTACTTTTGCCACCATTTGTATTTGCATGAAAAGTTTTACTACAAGTGCAGACATGAGTTGCATTGCTTGAGCAGCAGGAGACATATGAGTGGCAATATCAGAGGTTGATTTTGTATACATACTGTAGCATCTACGTAGTGTAAAAGGAAACAAGTCTGTTATGTCACTAAACATGTAACCCATGGTACAACAGCTATAGCAATGTATTTGTTGTGTGTAGGTGGAAAAAGCCGAAGATTGCTTGAGGTCATTTCTTCGTTCTGGATTTAAGTTGGACCAGCGAGCTTTCAATGCTGTTTTACTAGGCTGGGCTGAGCAAGTACTTAAATACTCTCTTCAATAACTCTGACATCTTGTTCAATCTGAATTCTTTGCTGGTTGCCAGGGAAAGTATTACAGAGTACGGAGTCTGTATCAAACGCTGCTTAGAAGTCGTCTTTCTCCAACAGCGGATACATACTCGGCGTTGCTGATTCAATGCGTTCAGTATTATCAGTCCCCTACTAGTCAGTTTTGCATGTCAATATTGTTGGTTTTGTTGCGAAGGAGTCGATATTGGAAAGGAATTGCTGGCATAATTCAGACGGCGGACCAGAAGGTTAGTGATTGGCTTGTAAATTTGAGGGCAATAATAACTGATGAAATGTAGGGTGGCCAATGTGTAGAAATGATGATTTCTTTAACTCAAAAGTTGCTTAGCAAATCCGTTTACTGATTACGTGTTAAATCACACAAAAATACAGATACAGCTAACTTTAAGATTTGATTTAATTGTAACATTTACATTTTTAATTAATTGCAATGATAATAATAGGAAGACAAAGGAAAGTCGTCATTTCATGTACTGATACATGTTGGCTATACATTTGTCACGGCATGTTGTAGCAGCATTTGGACTAACTACATTTTTGGAAAGCACCAAAGGTGCTTTACATGGTTAAGGACACTTGACAGGTTGATTCATTTTGTTCATTGTATTTATATTGTGATGATTTGGCCAGAAAGAATGGAATATGATATTGTTACATGCAAGTTTAAAATTAAATCCTTCTGAAGGTGTCAGATAGATTCTATTGTGAGTGAGGAAGTGTGCACTGTAGTGCAGGACCATTTACAGGTTTGTCATTGCTCTGGCATTTCACAGAATAGCTGTTTTATCTTGCCGAAAATCTGGGAGAAATTTGTTTGTGATGATTTTGCACGAAGAGATTTGCACAGTATTACATTCTTTCATAATTATTGATTGTTTTAAATTGATCAAAGCTTGTGATCTTGCTGGCCGCATATTTACTGACTAACAAACATATTGTTGACTTGAATCTCTTTCCAGTGCCACTGTATGGCATTACGAGTCATTTTATAGTTTCATTTTTTACTTCTGCGAAGGCATTTATGTTTTTTGTTCCATTTGTTTGTTTGTTTGTTTGTCTGTTAGAAGGATTATTGTATTTCTGCTCTGCTCACTTTTTTATCTAAAGGTGAATGTCTTCATTAATTTTAATTAAATAACAAATTGTAGGTGTGTTATTATTAAGTGATAGCATTACAAATTTACTTGATTGACTTTATCTTGTTTGTACTGCCTTCACCCTCAAAACTATGGTCAACTATCAGAGTTGTGATGGTGTACTGTACAGTTGTAAATCAATGTACAGGGTATAGATGTAAAGCATTTGCCATATCAGTGCTCACTATCAACAAGACAAAAACAGCTTTTGAAAGAAGTTTGATAAGTTCTTACTACCACCAAGTGTATAGTAAGCAGTACTTTTTTGTTGTTACAGGCTCTTGAACATGGTGTCACTGGGTACACACCTACCGCTCCCATAAGTACAAACAAGATTTATATGCCAGATGCTGTAAAATCTCTTTACAAAAATACATTTACAGCACCTCAACTGTCAGTAAGTAGAGTGAGAGTGTCATGTCGTAGGGCAACTGGTATTGACCATTGATGACATTGCAGGAAACTGTTGGATCTTCTTATGATCTCAGTGGTTTACTGACAAGGAAGCAACTTGAAGAAAAGATGAAGCAGCAACTTGAAATGGAAAGACAGGCAAGCAAATGTGACAATTTTAGTGATACAACTAACACAGTAAATGTAGATGAATTATAAGTGTGGATTGGGTGTTACAAAGACCACTGAATAAGTTGTTGATATCTTTCATTTTAATTAAATCAAGTTGACAAAAAGAGTGTCAGGTGTATGCTATGCGAATATGCAGCATACAGTATCTACATACTGACCCAGATACTGTACTCACAGCGAAGGAATTTCTTGTAGAAAGCTACACAACTGCAATCTAAGTTTGAATTTTGGGGCTGGAAGTAGTGAAGAACATGTTATACACAAGACTATTATGGCACAATCTGTCTATACTTAATTAATGTCTCAATGGCATCTGTATGATCTTTCATACCTGATGATTTTTCTAAATCTACTTTTGTTGACTGTTTTTTTATCGTAAATAGCAATATTTTAACAGTATGTTTATAGTACTGAGAGTGACACAGACAACGTTAGACATCATAATGTAGGGATGGCTGGCAGGTGGACAGTTCATGGGCTGGAAATCATAAAGAGGATGGTTGAGACAGGTAGGCAGGTGCACAAGTAGGGAGAAAGGCCAGAGATAGAGATTTGAGGTGATCAAAGTATAGTAATTGTGTTTCATATTGGTAATTGTGTTTCATATTGGAAATTGTGATTTGCCATCTCTGGTTCAAATAAATATGTTGGGTGTACCTCTGAAATGTATGATATCTGTTGTTATAGGGCTTTCTGCGTATACCAATTATATCAACAGGCAGAAACGACTTCAAACAACAGAATCATAAAGAGGTCATTACAGCATTTATCTCATTCTAAGTTAGTGTCACGTAGCCAGACCCCTTTCCGCTGCGTCATACTTCCAGGCGAAATGGGGTTTGGTGAAGAGCCTCTGATGTGACTGTGTGCCGTGTAGCCAGAAATCAGCTATCTAAAGACCAGATTTGGCTTCTTAAACGCTTTACTATCGACCAGACTGGTATGCAAGCAGTAAAATCTTATCTCAAGTAGCTTCTCTTGTTTCGTAGAGAACAACCTGAAGACTACAGCTAGAGTCATTGCTGTTTGTGAAATCTGCATGTCTACAGCAGCAATAAAATGCGGCCGCAGGAACGTTGGCATTGCAGGCTTCCATCTCTTAGGCAATCTGTCATGATCGACGTCGTACGTAGCGTAGTGCACTTGTGTCACAATGGAGACTGAATGCGAACGTACTCAATGTAAGCAATGCACAAAACACATGAGATGATTACCAAAATACCAAAACACAGAACGACGACTCATCTTGTTTTGATGACATCAGCACCAAAGCCAGGACCAGATATTGCTCACTCTGGACTGTTTGCGGTTGCTTTAGACGTCAAACAGCAAACAGCATCGAGTATGTTCGCATCCATTCAGTGCATTCGCATTCAGTCTCCATTGTGACACGAGCGCACAATGCTAGATGTACAATGTCGAGCCTGCCGACGTCAGCATTCTCATGGCCATGTTTTATTGTTGCTGTAGACATGTAGATTTCACAAACAGCAACAACTCTAGCTGTAGTCTTCGAGTTGTTCTCTATGAAACAAGAGAAGCTAATTGAGATAGGATTGCACTGCTTGCATACCAGTCTGGTCTTTAGTGAAGCATTTAAGAAGCCAAATCCGGTCTTTAGATAGCTGCTTTCTGGCTACACGGCACACAGTGACATCAAAGGCTGTTCACCAGACCCCATTTCGCCCGGAAGTATGACGCGGCGGAAAGAGGTCTGGCTATATGACACTAATTCTAAGTTTGGCTGTAAACAAAGAAATATATTTCTTTTAGTTTATGGATGTCAAGAATATGTGGCTGGACTCATTGACAAGAGCCATTGCTGAACAGTCAAAGAAGGTAAAAGAAGAGAGAAGACAGAATCAGCTAGGTAAAACTATGTAGTCTTATGTTAGCCTTCATGTATCTGCTTTGTCACATGCTACTGCAGGTAGTTGTCACTTGTTACTCCTGGGTTGCAATCGTGTGCTTTACACACGGAGTAACATTTGTTAGAACATAGAGACAGATAGCAGTGTTCTAACAAAAGTGGGATTGCAGATATGACTTTATTGCAGGCTTAACTTGACAATCTAATAGCAGATGTTTTTTTGTTGGTGCAGTTGTGTCTGCAAGTGGTGCAGCGAACCTAAAGCAGCTGGTTGATGTTCTTGAACCATCGGAGTTGGCTAGTATTGTTTTAGATAAGGTAAGTTTTTATGCTTTATCAAATCATCATTTCAATTTGTTGTCGTGGACTAAACTTCTTTGTGACATGGCTTTACATGTATAATTGGAGATTTACAGATGCTGGTGAATGTAGTCTAGTTTTCTGTGAGATATAGAGCAATTGGTTGGTATGTGTCACACAATACATTTGAAAAAGACACTTTCAAGAATTTGACCTTGATAACACTTACCATGTGTGAAGAAAAATATTAGCTCAAGTTATGGGAGATTTTTAGAAGTCACGTTACCTAGTGAAGAGTGTATCTACTTGAACAATACAAGGGCCAAGAAACAGGGTGCTCATTGGGTGCTATGCACCACATACAGTGCCAGACCATGCAATTTGGTAGCACTAGAGCAGCATTAAGATTGAGATATCTCTGGTGCACTTAATACCTGTGTAAGTCATTTAGAGCATGCGCAGTAGGCATACAGCCTACTTAGGGGCTCGTTCAATTGGGGTCTTCCAGAAGAGACTCGATGTGCACACCCATTTTCCAACTTCTACAGCTTTGCCGCTATAGTCGGAAGAGCCAACTCTACTAACTCTTGCTGCTGGTTGGAAGAACACGTTGGAAGAGAGGCATGCTCTTGCAGACTCTTCCGGAAGAGGCTGAGAGCCCAATCGCACGCGCGCTTAGTTACTACAGCATGCATACCATGATGTGTCTGTTTTTTGTGCTACATTGGCAGTGCTTTAGTAATTTTCAATTTTTTCATCTTTGAAGGAAGTATGGCTATCATTTGGATCGTGTTAGAGGAATGCGTAAGATGTAAGCAAATTGTCTAATCGAAAACCAGGATGTGTCAATTGTTGTCACCGTAGTGACTAGGTTGAATGATGAGGGTAGCCTTTTGATTTTCTACAGCAGAACAAGTTTTTGTGGGAGTCAGTTTTCTACTAGGCATGGTTTTTTGTCTAACTGCAGCATCTGCTAGAGTGAGAGAATGACATAAGTGGCTATGGTTTTAAGAGAGATTATACAGTAAAATTAATTTGAAAGTTTAATCAGACTTCATGGTGAACTGGCAGTTGTTTTGGCATGCTATGTGCTACGTGAGGTATACAGTATCTCACTGTATCAGAGAGGCTATGAGTAATCATAGCTTTGAAACAACATGCTCTTTGTTAATACTGTGTTTATGTTATTATGTTATTATGTTTGTTATTATTTTATTTCTATTATATAAATTACTATAAATAGTATATGTTATTAGAAATATTATTTATATTGTATTAGTGTGTCGTGCTCAACCAGATCAGTCTGGTTTGTAAAGTCTATTACAAGTACCGGAAGCAAACCCTGTTTCAGAAGTATGTACTTAGACCATCATGGCTGTTTAGAAAGAAGACATGACTTTACAAAGGATCTGAGTAGATCCGAGAAGCACTGTTTAGTTAGTTATTATAAATATTAAACAAATTGTGTTATTATTTATGTTATTATGTTAGTGGTATGTATCATGTCTTCAAGGGATCTCTAATCTTATTGTTGTCAGTATCTATTGTGTTGTGGGACAGGTGTGTGAGTTTGCATTGCCACAAGCTGATGGCATCCACGTTCACTTCTTGTGTGTGAGAACAGGGTTGACAATAGAGCAGCGATATGCATTAAGGAAAAAGGAGACGCATGGTGCTGTTGAAAAGGTGATTTAAATGATGTTTTAGCAATGTTACTTTATGGGCTACATAGCGATGAGGTGGTTTCTTGTATGTGTTAGACAGCTGCAATATATAAAGAATACATTGATTACTTTTTCGACAAGAAGTTATCAAGTCAAATGGGCTCTAGAGATTTCTGGCTGAAGTTAGATGAGGCAAGGCCTTGGGAGTCCGCTTCAACTGTTCAGCTACCAGCATGGCCAGCAGCTATGTACTTGCATGTATGATAGACGTAATGATTTGTAAAGTTATATGTTTATAGCTAACATCAATTTGCATTATTTGTTTGTAGATTGGAGGATTTTTGCTTGATTGCCTTGTTAAATTTGTTAAATTCTGTGGATCAGAAACTAAAGAAAAACTTAATAAACGGTAAGATTTGGGTCATACAGTATTCTTTATTATTGCACGCTTATTATAATTGACCAAAGCTTAAGTTGCTTGCAGCAATGTGGAGCATTAATGTATATAGACTAAATAGCTGGAAATGGTACACTATTCAGTTTGAGTTGTTGTAAAATGCTTTATTTATTTTTTTTCTAAATCTAGTGCATCCGAGAATATTTAGTTTTGCTATTATATTAGATAACTAGGTATGGAAAGACATTACTTTTGTAGCAATGGTGTACAAGACAGTCTTTGCCATATTGAAATGTATCTTCTTTGTTTGTTGTTGTGCATGACTCAGAAATGTATTGCAAAATCAATTATGAGATAAGCTATTGATGTTTTGCAGTTACTACTTTGGTAATTGATGATGGCTAGATGGTTGCTCTGGCATTTATGTTTTTAGAGTGGTATGTCACATGCTTCTACAATAGCAGCTAACTTCTTAGAACAGAAACAAATGTTGAAATTAGTAACTAGTTTTAACCCAAGTCCCGTATATCCAGGCTAAGGGTATATTAGTCGTCTGACCAACGACAGTATGTATGATCGTACGACCGTATTATACTCGTTATATTAATGTAACAAAGTGCACTAGTTTGTATGAAACAGTCCATGATAATTATGCAGTATATTGTACTTTTTCATCTTCTCATGTTGTTGTAATTTGTCTGGACTGCAGGGAAAGTCCTGCATTTCTTCATGTGTACAAGACGGAAGTGAAGAACGGTGAAGTTGTGCAAATTGGATGTATTAAGGTAACTCACTTATTAATTAGCAGGTTTGACAAGTTTCTGATCACAACGCAATGCATTAGCCAAACCCTAAGACACATCAGTGGTACAAAACAGTCAGTCGGCGTGGTGTAAGGTCATGTTGTTGTTTCGTTGTTAGAGTAAGTTTATGTAGGTTTCTTTTAGAGTGAAATGGCATTCTCTGCACCTCTTTTACCGTCAGTTGTTCCTCCACGTCCTTGGACAGGGTGGCGTGATGGAGGCTGTCTGATCACTCCTGGTACTGCACAGAAGACAAACGGGCAGGCTGCTGGCCTTTAGAATTACAGTTGAACAGACAGATAGACAGACAGCAGGGTTTCATACAGTCCCCCTCCCCCTCTCCTCCCCTTCCCCTCTTCTTCCCCCTCCCCTTCCCCTCTTCTTCCCCCTCCTCTTCCCCTCTTCTTCCCCCTCCCCTTCCCCTCTTCTTCCCCCTCCCCTTCCCCTCTTCTTCCCCTTCCCCTCTTTTTCCCCCTCCCCTTCCCCTCTTCTTCCCCCTCCCCTTCCCCTCTTCTTCTCCTTCCCCTCTTCTTCCCCCTCCCCTTCCCCTCTTCTTCTCCTTCCCCTCTTCTTCCCCCTCCCCTTCCCCTCTTCTTCCCCCTCTCCTTCCCCTCTTCTTCCCCCTCTCCTTCCCCTCTTCTTCCCCCTCCCCTTCCCCTCTTCTTCCCCCTCTCCTTCCCCTCTTCTTCCCCCTCCCCTCTTCTTCCCCCTCCCCTCTTCTTCCCCCTCCCCTCTTCTTCCCCCTCCCCTCTTCTTCCCCCTCCCCTCTTCTTCCCCCTCCCCTCTTCTTCCCCCTCCCCTCTCCCCTCTTCTTCCCCCTCCCCTCTCCCCTCTTCTTCCCCCTCCCCTCTTCTTCCCCCTCCCCTCTTCTTCCCCCTCCCCTCTTCTTCCCCCTCCCCTCTTCTTCCCCCTCCCCTCTTCTTCCCCCTCCCCTCTTCTTCCCCCTCCCCTCTTCTTCCCCCTCCCCTCTTCTTTCCCCTCCCCTCTTCTTCCCCCTCCCCTCTTCTTCCCCCTCCCCTCTTCTTCCCCCTCCCCCTCTTCTTCCCCCTCCCCCGGAACCCTGGGATTTCCCCTACCAAAAATTAGGCACTGATGACATCATTTGAGCCAAGCCAGGCTAAGTTTAATTAACACCAATTTGATTTAGAATAACACCTCTGTTCCTCCGTCACAAAGACCTCTTTTGCAGAAAAAGCTTCTAATATCCATCTACACGCCTGTAACTGTTACTACGCAACTGCATGGAATGAACTGTCCTGGGTATTGATTTTGTTGGCCACGCCCCTCAGCATACTCTTCTCTTTTGAAGCTCAAATTCTGTATGGACCTCTGGACAGACAGACAGACAGACAGACAGACAGAGACAGACAGACATGTGGTGCTTATTCAACTTGTAGATAGGTTTGATCGATTCTTAAGAAAGCTGTTGTGTAATTGTATCATGTATTTGCTATTATGGTAGTGCCTATTACACGAGTGGAACGTCACAAAGATGCTTTCCAACATCATGCATTGCTTGACAAATATAATATTCATTTGTTGCCTGTCCTTGACGCACTCAACTATGTCAGCAGCTGTCCATGGAGAATCAACAAGAAAGTAAAAACAATGACTTTTAGACCTTTATATTTTGGTTGTCTCATTTTTGTGTGTAATATGCAAGTATACATTTATGGACGTACACTGTTCATTCAAAATCTGAATCTGAAGCTAATTGGATTTGGACTTTAGTATGCTGTTTGTGGACATTTGATTGCTTTTAGGAACAAGTGCATGTGTGTGCATGCAAACGTGTGTATTTGTGTGTGTGCATGTGGGTTACATTATTCTCAATCCGTTTTATTTTTGTCCACTTGTAATTGAACAGATAGTACACCTTCAAATTTGCTGGACTAGCTTTTCTATTGACTAAGAATTATTATATTTTTCAAGTTTTCTTAGTGATGTATGCATGCTTGAGATTAGTTTGAATTTGTAGTTTTAAGTTTATAGTGTGAACTTGATGGGCTCAGCATTGTAGTAGCATTGTAGTACTATTGCAGTCAGAGAGGAAGGTGGTCTCTGAGAACAAGAAAGGCATACTGTTCTTAGAAAACTAAATTGATGATACCAGAAGCAGGTGGTAACATGAAATTGTTTGCTAGATGTTGGAGGTAGTTACAGAAATTTTTAAGGCTGGTGGAGATGATGACTTGGGTATTCCTTCATCTCGACTGCCAGTAGTTCCAGAGATCTCGAAGTGAAAATATTTTTTGATTTATGTGTTTGTGTGTACTTATGCATATTGCATGTTTTATACTTAGAGAGGAAACTGATCCACTGAGACTGAAGGTCTTGAAACGACAGCAACAACTTGCAAAGAAAGATCGTAACGAGAAGAATTCTCTGCGCATGGATGCCATCTATCGTCTGTCATTGGCACGTTATGTAGGTCTTCAACACTTTGGTAATTTAGTTAATTATATATTAATTTTTAAAATGGGCATTTTATTTTGAGTGAATGAGAATTTGAATAGTATTTGTGCTTGTAGTTTTGTAATGATGTACTTTGGTTGCCAAGCAACATGGACTTCAGAGGTAGAGCATACACGGTAGCTCCTCACATCTCTCATCTAGGTTAGAATTTCAGCAGCATCTACATTTCTGTCGTGAACATTGTATTTTGCAGGGAGTGATTTTGCTCGATGTCTGCTTGTTTTTGCTCAAGGCAAACCACTAGGCAAGAAAGGTCTTAACTGGTTGAAACTTCAAGTTGCAAACTGTCGGGGTACAATGAACAAGTAAGCTATGTGATAGTGACCAGTGATGCATATTAGTTATTGTTGTGCTTAGAGCGACTCGAGAGGAAAGGTATGAATATGCAAATGAAATGATGGATGAGATATTGGATTCTGCAGATTTTCCTCTTGATGTAAAAATTGCATTTATTATTAAAGGTTGGTTTGACTTATTCAATAATTTGTTAATGTTGTTATGTTCCAAGGGTCGTGGTTGGTGGCGTTCAGCTGAAGATCCTCTTCAATGTTTAGCAGCATGTAAAGAAATTGCAAGTGCTACTCGATCTGGCAATTGTGAAAACTTTGTTTCTCACCTTCCAGTACATCAAGTATGGTTGTCCTAATTGTTGAATACTTGTGTCAACATTGTGTGATGCTAGGATGGATCATGCAATGGTTTGCAACACTATGCTTCTCTAGGCCGTGATCAATCTGGTGCAGAACAGGTCAATGTAGCTCCTGCTGATAAACCACAGGATGTGTACTCGGGTACAGCAAATCTGGTACTGGCTCATATGTTAGGCTCTTCAAGGAAAGATGACCGGTTATCATCCCGTTACAGGTTGAGAAGTTGCGAGCAAAAGATGCAGAGGCAGGTGTTGATATAGCGGTAAAACTGGAGGGCAAAGTTAACCGAAAGGCACAGTGGAATATGCAGCAATTGACGTTCCTTGTTTATATTCTTAATTTGATGGTTGCAGGTTATCAAGCAGACAGTTATGACTGTTGTGTATGGAGTCACATTTGTTGGCGGAAGAGAACAGATAGCAGTATGATTAATTCTATCTATTGTCTCATTGGCACATAGAGTAGCTTGTTGCAGAGGCAGCTGAAAGAGCAGAAGGCTGTAAACCCAGAAGATGTATGGGATGCTTCATGCTATTTGGTGAAAGCAGTGTTTCAAAGTCTGGGAGAAATGTTTAGTAGTGCAAGACAGATCCAGGTGCAAATTCACAATGAGAACATTCAAACTGTACTTTGTATAGAACAGCACAACCAACTAGACCTATAGCATGCTTGTGTGACTTATTTTGTCACATGGCCATTAACTTTAGGTAGAAGCATAATCAACTGTAATCACTGTAGGGATTAGGAATTGCAATGTTTGTTCCAAATGACAAGATTCCATGTATGTGCTGTCATTACTACTTCAAAACAAATGAAAGATAATCAGCAACACAGAAAAATGTCAGCAAAAGTACAATAGCAATACTACATACTGAGCAATTGTTTGCCAGAAACTTTGACCAATTTTGATACATAGTTCATGCATATTGGCTGATTATTATAGTTGCAACTAGACTTAGCTGTGTTGTTGGCTGTATATATTGCTGATGCAAGGCTGCTAACAAAGTGCGTGATCTTAGTGTTCTTCCTGCAGGATTGGTTTACTGCATCAGCTCGAGCTATTGCAAAATCGGGTCAGCCTGTTCAGTGGATTACACCTCTTGGTTTGCCTGTTGTTCAGCCATATCATCATCGGTATGCAAAGCAAGTAAGATGTTTAGACGATTCTTCTAAGTACGGCTACAAGTAGATATACTCTCATGCTTGTAGATCAATACTCGTTTGCAGAGAATTCAAACTGTTTACAAGGCTGACGTTACTGAGTAAGTCTCTAGTTATGTGTCAGTGGCATAGCCAGGCTTTGCAGATTAGGGGGACACAAGTGTAACGGTGTCATTTTGAAATAGTAGCAGAATTCGTTATGAACCAAAAATCAGCAGTACATGCAACACATTTTCAATCAACGGAAGATGTCAATCTACTATTTCTCATTAGAAGCTCTCTCGAGCATTAGCTTCCTAGCTTTTTCTAAGTTTGCAAAAGTGTCACCTGCAACTGCACTATCTATTTTTGACAAGTCTCTTTCAATAGCTACATTAGCCAAGGGCATAAATAAGCTAGCATGTTTCTGCTTTGCCTGAAAATTATAGTTAGGCTTGTCCAACAATTTTAATATTTGGAGCTGCATACAGAATCAGCTTTGAATAGATTTTGTGCACTTTGTTGCTATAGCTTGTTGCTATGCTAACTGCAGGGGCCTTGGTCTGCTTAGCCTGTCATGTTCTAGTGGATTTGGAAAACACGAATGACTGGCTTTGTAGATATAAATAATTACTATGTGAAAATCTCTTACTATGCTACTGTTGGTCATATTTTTTGACCTCTGTTAGGCCATACTTGATGGTTTTCAATTAGACAAGAAACGTGCATTAACACAATGGAGTAATGTATAAAACTCAATGTCATCATTATGCAAGGAACTTACATTTTTTACCTTCTCTTGTATACATTGTGGGGGTTGTTAAAAAAGTTGTACAATTAGAGGTCTGAAGCTACGAAGATTTGAAGAAGAGAAAGGTTCACTGTGATTACGTGAAATGTTTTCACCTGCCAAAGGCAACGTTTCTAAATTGTTTTCAAAATTTCAGAGATGGTCTCCATATGCAAAGACAGAAAACAGTTGGCATTTTATGGTTTTCACCTACTTACGTCATCTTCCAAATCATGTCTTGTAACTAGATCACAGTAGCACAGAACTTTCTTCTTCGATGTGTATCCTTCTGTACCATTTGAATTTGTTGCACTTCTAAGTGTACTTGGTTTCTATTATGTGGACATCCTAGCTGAGGACTGCAGTATTGGATTGTAACTGCAAGGGTACACTTTTTAGTTTAATTAAACAATAAAAGGACTCGCAAGATATTCCACATATTGTCAGTGCTTCTGGGATCTACTCGGATCCTTCGTAAAGTCATGTCTTCTTTCTAGACAGTCACGATGATCTAAGTACTTCTGAAGCAGGCTTTGTTTCCGGTACTTGTAATAGACTTTATAAACCAGCCTGATCTGGTTGAGCACGACAGTCAATACTAAAAGTCAAAGGGTGAAATTTGTGAGCATGTGCCCTAACAGGCTTCCCCATAGCTACGCCATTGCATGTGTGTGTGTGTGTGTGTGTGTGTGTGTGTGTGTGTGCACGCGTGTGTGTGTGTGTGTGTGTGTGTGTGTGTGTGTGTGTGTGTGCGTGCGTGTGTGTGTGTGTGTGTGTGTGTGTGTGTGTGTGTGTGTGTGTGTGTGTGTGTGTGTGTGTGTAGCTCAGTTTGTTAGAGAGTCATCAATAGAGTGTGTACTTCTGGGCCCTTGCAGGGTTGCAAGTTCAAGTCACAGGGATGGCGAGCTATGGCATAATTTCCTTGGGCAAGAAGCTCACACTCAATTTCCTCTCTTGACTCAGGAGTATAGATGAGTACCTGGTCTTTGACTGGGGGACTAGCGGTCATTGGCTGTGACACGACATCAGCCACTGGGGTCCAGGTGAGACTTTGGGTGCTCACACCTCAGTTGGCTTCACAAGCTGGTGCTCCTGTGAGTATCTGGCCCAGCTTCTGTGAGTATCTGGCCCAGCTTCTGTGAGTATCTGGCCCAGCTCCAGGAGATTACTAGCGCAGGCCCAGAGTGTTTCTGAGTAGCGCACAGGAGCCCAGCTGTCAGCTGGGGGCATAACCAGTATCTGCCAGCTCCTATTGTGTGTGTGTGTGTGTGTGTGTGTGTGTGTGTGTGTGTGTGTGTGTGTGTCTGCACATGTGTGTGTGTGTGTGTGTGTGTGTGTGTGTGTGTGTGTGTGTGTGTGTGTGTCTGCACATGTGTGTGTGTGTGTCTGCACATGTGTGTGTGTGTGTGTGTGTGTGTGTGTGTGTGTGTGTGTGTGTGTGTGTGTGTGTGTCTGTGTCTGTGTCTGTGTCTGTGTGTGTGTGTGTGTGTGTGTGTGTGTCTGTGTCTGTGTGTGTGTGTGTGTCTGCACATGTGTGTGTGTGTGTCTGCACATGTGTGTGTGTGTGTGTGTGTGTGTGTGTGTCTGTGTCTGTGTCTGTGTCTGTGTGTGTCTGTGTGTGTGTGTCTGTGTGTGTGTGTGTGTGCGCGCGTGCCTCTGTGTGTGTCTGTCTGTCTGTCTGTCTGTCTGTCTGTCTGTCTGTCTGTGTCTGCGTCTGCGTCTGTTGTGTGGCATCCGTAGCTCAACTGTGAAGTCTGGGATGAGCACAAGCATAATTCCTTAAGACGAGGATCTCACAAGCAGTTGCCTGTCTCAATTCATGAATATGTATATATATCAATACTGGTCTTTTACTTGGACAAGACCGCTAAGCTTAGCAAAAATAGCATCGCACAGCAGACAAGTCCATTTGGGCCTGTTATTGGTAACAGGAAATGCATGAATTGTAATGAGTTATACAGTGACTTCTGGTTCAAGTGCAGAACCTCTTTCAAATGGTCACCACATTTATCAGGAAACCAGGTGAAGTATGGCAATGCTCGCCGTTTGAAATTACCTCTAACCAGTGGTCACTTGTTTAATGCTAATATCAGCCATCCAATGACTAAAGGACACAATTGAAAGTACCAGAGTTTGTGTACAAAGTGTACAGAAAGGATTAAAAGTTCGCCAATATTCTTTTTTCCTGGAAACCAAGGATATCAGTATCTGCACATTGATCAGCATTGGTCAATTGCATCACATGCTTTGTTGGTAAATTATGCTTACATACTACAGTATACTGTATGTTAACATAACGTCTCAGTAAGCAACATTTTTGAAAGACCAATATTTATTCAGTGTATTTGTACAGTAGCAATGCATCACACAGGTTTTGTGCTTGGATTGTTGCCTTTTGTTTTAGAAAGCCAGATAAAATGAAGCAACGAACTGCTTTTCCACCCAACTACATTCATTCACTGGATGCATCTCACATGATGCTTACAGCACTTCACTGCCAGAAGTAAGTCATACTTGTTACTGTACTCGTTACGGAGTAAGATTACAGAATGTCAACCGCATTGCAGAGCAGGAATCTGCTTTGCATCTGTCCATGATTGTTTCTGGACTCATGCAGCTACAGTCGACACAATGAACAGAGTTAGTTTGTCAGTACTGTGTGTTGCGACACATGGCTACATTTACTTCTTCAAAATAGATTTGTCGAGAACAGTTTATTGCTCTTCATAGCCTTCCTCTCTTGGAGAGTCTGCGAGAACAGTTTCTTTCTCAAGTCAGTGAGAAACGGTTAGCAGCCAGCCGATGCAATTTTGTTCTTTTTTTGTAAATATGTTTACCAAATAATGTTTACCAAACTGCAGGGGTCATACAAAAGATGTTATTGATATTAATCCTCTTCCAAAGAAAGGTATAGTAGCTGCAAGTACAATGGATATTTGTGTGTGTGGAATACCTTGATGTTTTAGGAACATTTGACATCCAGGAAGTTTTGAAGTCCCTCTATTTTTTCTTTTAGAAATGATTATAAATTCTATTTTTTACTGACTCTTATAAATGGAGGTGTTTGAGAGAGAGAGAATTTAACAATTGATAGATATTGTGTTTGATGTCTATGTACAACATACTAATTCATCTTTCAATTAATGATTAGTTATCATCATGCAGATTCCAAGTTAGGTGCAAGTGCACGATAGTCAAACATTCACAGTTTTGTCAAGCTGTAGACCTTCCACCACGTCAGTGAGTGATCACTTGAAACAAAGATGATTCATGCATATGGCTAATGTCTTGTCAACACAATGTTACAGACGGCCAAACTGCTGTTTGTAGAGATGTCACTCTTGCTGAAGATGAAAGCAGCCAATGATATACAGAAATACAGTGAATACAATTACTGTTTCTAACAATAATTATTGTTAAATAACACAACAACTTTCCACATTGCTTGGATATAGAAAGTGGGTTAAACAGCTCACTCTAAGGATCAAATTTGTTGAGTCCTGTATCTGTAAATTGCCTCGTCATTTTCATACAGTTGTTGCTGGAGTCAACACATCAAGAATTTGGAGTCAGTATCCAACTACCATGATCACTATTTTACTGCATTTGACAAGAACATGAAGACATGCAATAAATGCTAACTACCGTTATTAACCGTTACATTTGCACACATACTAAGGTCTCCTGCTACTTTTGACTGCTGTGGTACCTCAAGGTGATCAGTCAAATATTCATACCGTGCAAATATGATATGAATCAGCACACATAATGGCTTGCAATTATCTCAGTCTATGTAGTTGCAATATCCGCATAATCTCTCAGCTGAACTGACAGTATGAGGTCTAATGGCCAGGATCCACTAAACAGGACACACGAACAGATGACTTAGATCATGCATATGCCTCCACTGGCACATAAATTTAGAAGTTGTTTTCATTTAGTTCTTACAGCAAGCAACAATACCAATGAAGAAGCACTAAAGTGTTAAACCCTCAGCTGCTAGCTTTAAAGAAACATTCCGTCAACGCGCGTTAAACTTGTAACTAAATTTTAAATTTTGTAACTAAAATTTTAATCATGTGCCATGATTAGTGCTGACCGCAAGGGGCGGTGACAAACCAGACGTACACGTAGTGGTGACGGTAATGCATCAGGGACTGCAATCAAAACTGCGTCTAGACCTACGCTTATGCGCAGAGTAGATAATACAGCCTACATAGATGTATCGACCCGACCCGCCCACATCCGTATGTCAATGGGTGACAGCACTATTACTGTAACCCGAGTGCATGTCACCAAAAAGCACAAGGATTTTTACTTTAGGGTGTCAGGGTAGTGGTATGTCACGCTATAGTTGGTCTCACTGCATGGTGGGGGGGGGCACTTGTGCATGGCTGCCACTTGCGCATGGCTGCCATAAACTGCATGGTCCCAAACCATTTGTGGTTGCCACAGTTGGTGCAGTATTGCCGTAAGTGCTTCCCAATCCTAACCCTAACCCATAACCCTAACCCTATAACCCTAACCCTAGCTAGTAACCTTAGCCCTCTATTATAACTCTAATTAACTCTAACCCTATAAGGTTAGAACCATGCAGTTGTTGCATGACAGTACCCTTTTGCCGGCAAGAAGTTCAGGAGGAGCTACATTCGGAGCACTTGGGCATCTGCCAGACGAAAGCACTGTCCTGCAGTTTAGTTTGGTGGCCTGGAGTAGACGCTGATTTAGCTCTATTATCCTTACCAGAAACTGCCCGATATGTAATACCACACAGAACACAGCCCCGGCAGCAACTCCGCCGGTATACGTACATTCGTGGGTCTACCCGACCAGACAGTGGGAGCGAGTACATACTAATTTTTCTCAGTTCAAGAACGACCACTATTTGGTGGTATCATGCAGATGGTTATTCGAAAGGAGTGGAGGTTACTTAATTAATTATATACATGAACACCACCACAACATGTACCATCAAGGAGCTGCGAAAATATGTTTTAGTGTACTGGGCTTACCTCGAATTAATATTAGTGACCGACAATGGCCCACGATTTGTGAGTGCGGGATTTACCCATTCATGATGAAAAACGAAACTATAAGCACAAAAGAGTTCTCCTATATCACCCCGCTTCGAACGGCACGGCCGAAGGAATGGTGGAGGAGCTAAGAAGGTCGCTGAAATAGAACAGCGCAAAGGCAAATCCACCAGAGAGAACTCATCACTGGAGTAATTTTTCTCTCATATATACCGAACAATTCCTCACTCAACAATATATACAGGGTTTACACCCGTAGAACTCCCTATTTAGACGGAAGCTCCCTACTCGTGTGGACCTATAAAGCCAGACCTGGTAGAGAACGTGCGGGACAAACAAGAAATGGACACCCGACCCGAGCACGAGAAACAGAGAGAGATATAGATCGAACCTGGTGATGCAGTTTTTGGGATATGCTAGTTTACGTCTAAATGGGTGCAGGGAACCGTCCTACAGCGGTTGGGACATGAGTGAATGGCGGCACTCTGGCACGTACACCTTGATCATTTGGAAAGGCGGGTAAAAGGAGCCGACGCGGAAACTCTGGATCGGCAGCCCTGCATGTGCGGAAACCACCGTGGAACCAGGACATGGAGACCATTCCCCATGCATCTTCAACCGAACTGCAGCAGCAACGTTAACTCACCACCACTAATTAGCTATCCCAACTAAGTTCAGACAGCACACCAGCTGAAGTTTCTACATTGGTCGAAGAGGAGATCGAACAACCCACGGGGTAGGAGAAAAGCAATAATAGACCACCCCACACCGACAGTCCAAGAAATTGACGTCGCAAGTGATCCGCAGGGTAAAGATATACATGGAGAGGACGGAAAACTCGAGGTACCAAATACCGGGACGTCGTTATCCTAGTCGAGAATACAAACGACCGCTTCGTTTAATCAACACCGTCAGAACTAAACGTTAGCAGTGGTAAGTGGATTGGACGAGCGTTTGTAGTATTTTGGAATGTCTGGACTGCGAGTTGGGCATGTGTTGTTTTCTAACGAGTAGATTGTTAAGACGTCAGTCTACAAATCTATATATGTACGGTACATGTATATTACACTTCCTAGGAAGCCGGCAACTGACGTTTACCTACGCCAGTCAAGCCCTGCATGCATAGTAATGTCCGGACGTGTACTATAACACCAAAACTCTCAGAGTGACCTACTACTTCAGAGTTCCTCACAAGACGCTGGCCAATGGAAAAACAAAGCACAGCCTTGCTACAGTTGCCCGAAACCGCTGCCGCAGCCGCACAAGAAGTCGTCTCGGTACCCTTTCGTCGCCTAGAGCTTCCGGTCGAATTGGATCAGATCTCGTCTAAAGGAAGGGTCGGCCTCATCTCGCTTGACAAGGACTTCCTCATCGAGCAAGACTTGAGACGAATTCTACCCAATGACGTTGCTCTCTACACCAATCGTGTCGACACTGTCAACCCGCTCACTATGGAAAGTTTGAGAAATATTGGCAAAGATATTACTCGAGCTGCACGTGGAATTTTACCGGGCGTCGGCGTCGAGGTGATGATTTTCGGCTGCACATCCGGGACGGTAGCCATCGGCGAAGAAAAGATAAACTCACTCATAAATGCCGTATGGCCAAGTGCTGTCGTCACTACTCCCGTGACGGCTGCTTTGGCCGCATTTGAGGCGCTTCGTGCAACAAGAATCTCCATCCTTACGCCCTACAACGAAGCAGTGACTTGTGATGTTGCACGTTATTTTGCATCGCGCGGACTGGAGGTAGTGAATTCTGCCGACCTGGGTTTTGAATATGACGTCGAAATTTACGGGGTACCGCCCGCAGTAATCGTTCAAGCTGCTCTCGCAGTCATCCATCCGTCGGCGGAATTGTTATTTATATCTTGTACCAACTTCCGTGCACTGCAAGCGATTGAATCAATTGAGCAAATCGTTTCGATCCCTGTCGTCACCAGCAATCAGGCATTAGGATGGCACACACTAAAGCTGTTAGAACGTCACCATACTGTCTACGGACATGAGCTAGGGAAACTATTCAAAACCAACCTACCTCTAGCAAGCGTTTCTGAAAATGACGCCAACACGTGAGCTGTCATTGTCTACGAGACCTACTGTCTGTTCGCCATAAGCGTGAACTTTGAAAATCATCAATATCTCTGCTGTTTAGTGGACTTTCGCGATGATCTCGGTATCGTTAGAAACCGCTAGGTCTGGCATTTCTGTTTATCAAATTATCTAAGCCCTTTCTACAAACGAAACGGAAGGATAGTACTTGTGCATATCAAACACAAACGGGTGGAGCAATGGCTATTATCCAATTATCTTGTAAGACCAACGGATCAGCAACTGGAACCATTTAAGATAATTGGTATAACATGGTCCAACTGGGGCAGCTCTTAGTGCTCTAATGTGCACACCTGGCGTGACCTCTACTTCATTACTCACTTCCGAGTTCACGCTTATGGCGAACAGACAGTAGTCCAAGCTGTTGCCATGCCATTTACTGAGGAACCTGGTGTATTTCAATAAATCGTACTACACATATACGTATAACAATGAAGCTAGTTATTGTTACTAATAGAATATGTGTGTATAATAATAGTTATCTAAAGCGTTATTCTGCTGTTGCCAGCAGAATGTTGCTGTCATTTGTTGAGCCTCTGAACTTCACTCTAGAGCCTCTGAGAGACATGATGCATACTCGTAAGGGCAAAGCTAAGGCGGCAGCAAATCCAGTTGGGTGTTCGGCTGTAGGGTGTGTTTTTCTTGTGAGAGTAAAGAAGCCAATCTCTTCAGGAATGTTGTGGTGATCTTGCTACATCCACATGTGCATGACAGTATGATTGACGTGAAAGAAGCTAGTTCCACTGCCGAAACCCGTTCCTCATATTTCCGCTTTTTCTCTTGTTCCTGATTTCCGTAACAGGATGCAATTTTGTTCTTGCGGTAAGAGGCTGCGTTTGGATTGAAAATCGCCACATCACAATAGGTCAGTTGGAATCGTCCACCCCAGAATCCGTTCGCAGCATTGTCCAGCCGAGCCTCATCATCTGTTAATTGTACAAGCCTTTCTTGTACATTTCTCACCGTTGAGAGGCTGTAGTAACGGTTCTTGTTGAACATCATAGCACACGTCAGTCAACAGATCATGGAACAAACCCCGAACTTCATTATGTCGAATTGTTGGATACCCTCCAGTACAACACGACAGAGAATGATCAACTGTGAAGGGAGCTCCACAAGGGCAATGATCAGGTAGATTCATTGGTCACCAACCATACCTCAGGCATAGGACGTCTCTAAATGCCGGTTTGTGCAAACAAAATCCGTGTTGTTGTAAGGGAAGTGTTGTCAGCCAGCTTGAACTACCTTTTTCTTTTGCTACTTCGACTGGTTGGCGAAGTTGCTTTGGTATTAGAAATCTGATCCACACGCTGATTCAAATATTCTCTCTTTTGTTTGTGGACCATTTCTTTCAACGTACACTGTTGCTGATTCACGTTGCCCAATTCTACCTGTTGCTGGATGATCAAGTTGACAAGTGGTGTAGAAACTGTTTTGGAATGGATATATTCAGACTTCATGTTGAGTGGATTGATTATTCCAAGTCCTCCTTGTTGGGGTGGTAGTTCTAAAAGCCTTCTTTCCACTTCTCCTGGCGGATGTCTTCCAGTGACAGCAGGAATCAATTTGTTTTGGATCTGCATTCCTAGAGGGAGCATAGATTCAGGTGTATATTCATTGGTCCTCATGGCATAAACCCATCTTCTGATCACGCCATCCAAAGCAGCGTGAGCAGCTTGTGGTTGAGATTGTGTGATCTTAGCCAATGTTTCAATCTCTGAATTCCATTCTAACCTTTTGTTGGAGGAATCCTTTGCAAAATTATTTGTTTCCCAACGCTGCTCCAAAGTATTTTCTGTCTTAATTCTGTTGTAATGTTGCTTTTGTGTTATCAAAGAGATGTTTTGCTGTGTCCAAGAATCCAGGTTTCACTGCTAGCCATGATTTATTCGTGTTTGGAAAGTATCCAAATATGGAGTCAAAGCCAGTAAGTTTGTTCCACCATTGCCTCAATGATTTGAGTGGACCTCCTGCTGCAGCAGCATCAGCATACCAAACTTGCTTTGCATCCCTTGTTTGTACTTTTGTGAGAAGAGGCCTGGGGTGCATTTCTTTTGCCTCTTCTGCTCTTCTGGAATAGAGGTGTCAGAAGAGAACAGAAGAGCTCGATCATGCGCAGTCTGATCAGAAGAGCCAAGCCAAAGAAATGACCAGAAGAGGACCTAGAAGAGCTGAGCATGCGCATTAATAGTTTACACGTCCAGACGTACTCTAGTTGTAAAATTAATTAGCAAAATAAGGTTTTCACTAAAGAAATTGGATCTCTACTCGAAGAGGCGACTTGTACAACCGTTGTCTCCGTTTCTGGTTCCTTAAAGGGGTCCTTGGAGAACACCCACAAGCAGCAGCTGTAGTTGTGGGACTTGATATTGCTGGAAGACCACTTGGTTTCCAAAGCAATGGAAGCGAAGGACGCTCGTACGGCTCCATCAATACGCGCGTTTTTAATGCGCATGTCTCACAAGTCACGAGACCTCTTCTCTTCTGCCTCTTCCGCCTTTCAGCCAGAAGAGCCAGAAGAGGTCTCGTGCCTCTTCTAACACTTTAGAAGAAGGGGGGAGAAGCAAAAGAAACAACCAGAAGAGGTCACGTGACTCTTCTGGCCTCTTCCAGAAGAGCAGAAGAAGCAAAAGAAATGCACCCCTGGTAGCTAAAGCATACATGGGCATCGCTAGAGGATACCCTTGTGTTGTTCCTTTCGTGGATAGCAAAACTTCTCCAACGAACAATTTGGCAGACAGTCTGTATGTGTTGGCAAGCGTTGGGAAAATTGCAGAGCAATTCATGGATATGTTTCTCAATGCCACGTGACGGTTAATGTTGTTATATGCAATCGTTGCATCAACAAGGAGGACAACTTCCATTCTGGGATCATCAAATATGGCATGCAGCAACCTCACAACAAGCATCTTCACCTGCACAAAGTTGTAGTGCTCCAGCCACTGTCAAGATATCATTCTTCACAACAAGTATGGCCTTGCTAAAGGTTCTTCTTATTGTTTCACAGACATATATTGGCCTGAGTCCAGGATTTTGTCAAGGGCAATTAATCGACAAGCAACCGAGGGAGCAATCCCACTAGGGTCAATATAAATTCAGTAGAAATTCTGTGAGCCACTGAAGCCAGGGAGTTACATAAGTCCAATGATTTGTTCTGAAACCCAGTACATAGTCTCCTCCAATCAGAAGCATCAGGTCCTGATGGTCCTGCAGCTCCACTGCATTTCAGAGCCATCTTATCAAACAGAATGGAATGGACTTCAGAAGGTTGACATTTCAGGTCCAGAATAGCTTCTTCATATGAAGGGGCTGGGTCAGGGTGTTTCTCTTTCAATATGTCTCTAACTGATTTGTGAGATACATCACCGTCACTGATGGATTCATCAAGCGATAGCAAGCCAAAGTTGTTCTCACCTGACAGAGTTCGTTGTGCAGTCCTTACTTTACCGTTGAGCAAATTGTCTTGACAGGTCACTCTCTGATGAAGGTCTAGGTGCCCTCTTAATACAGATGTCTTCTGAGGATAAATTAATGACAGTAGCATATACGTTCAACAACTTATAAAAATTAGAATTTGACTCGTGGAGCTTGCATGCAAATAGACTTTCCAGACTGGTTTGATTAATTAATTAACTAAATCTCTTGCCTACTATCTACAGTGACATCCTCTAGTGCCTGGAAGGAAAAAATTGTTCTCTTTGTTGTTCCAAACCTACACATGCCTTGTTGTCAGAAGTATGTTTCATTTGAGAAAGAGAAGAAATGTGTTGACAATACTGTCCACTGGTCTGGGTCCGGGTCTAGAAAAATGCATAGAGACTCAAAGCTTCATATGCTTATCTCAATAGCAATTAATGTGCAACCATCACATAGCTTCCTGCGCATTCAATGCAACCAATGTGCTGCTTGTTCACTGTGTAGGCCCGATGAAATAAGCAATAAACTGCTTTCTACAAACAAATGCTCATTATTCACAGTACCTAATGACTCTTCACTAGTAGAAGAATTTGCTTTGCATTATGTCCACGACTGTTGTTTTTCATTTTAGCTCTGTAACGTGTAGCTACAATGGCTTGACGATATGTTTTCCAAGAGAAAATTACAGCTCTTTGTAGCCCTTCTCACCACAGAAAGTCTGTGAGAACAGTTTCTGTCTAAAGCATAATAAGAAACTGTACCAGCCAGATCCTTTATCTTGTTTGCCTCTTCAGTCACTAAAGTTTCAAACGAATGAGACCATAGTATATGATGTAAGGCTCTTCCAGTGAAAGCTCTAGTAAATGTAGGTATCATACACACAACAAAAATCTGATATAAAGTATTCAAATGTTTCAAGAAACATTTAAAATCCAAAAGTTTGAATTCCCTCAGTTTTGTTATATTTATTTAAGGATGCTTGCACATTTAAATGCTAAATGAATTCATTAAATTCATTAAACAGACATGTGAGACAAAGGTTACAAGTGATTTATTACTCTTGATATCTACAAACATCTATAGTAATTCGTCATTCTGTTATTAATCATTCATCACCAGACTCCAAGGTTGCTGTGAATGCACGATAATCATCAACCGTTTTGTCAAGCTACAGAAATTAGAACAATTTGTTCTGATTAAATGTTGAAACTGAAGTGCAACTAAATTACCAATGTTGCTAGCTTCATTGAGCTGATACTGCAAACAGTATCTAATCCTATTCTTGTCACCAAAGACACCTACAAATACGGAAGAAAAAATTTCAGCCAGGTTATGGCTAATGCAGACTATAACCACTGACATCATGTTTCCGAATGAAACTGAGTCGAGAACGAAGATCTTCTACATCAATAAGTGATGACCTGAAAAGAGTACATTGTGATTGACTCAGTGGTTACATATACATGTTACAGTCAGCCATACTGGTTGGGTTGCCGTAGAAACTCGTTGAGAGAAATGTCACCTTTGCTGAAGATGAGCCGCAAGCGAGTATCCAAATCTGTTAGTGATTTACAAAAATAGAGTGAACGAAGCCACAATGTTTCTGTCAAGAAACACAGAACAATTTCTAACATTATTCGAGCAGCCAGCTAGGGTTAATGGCTTACTCCAATGATCAGACTTGTTAAGGCCATAATTGTTCATCACTTCTAGTCGTAGTTGTATCGTCGTTGGTGGAGTTAACACATCAATAATTTGCTTAGGCGTATCCAACAACTAAACAAACGTAAAGGTCCAAGAAAACAAAGTAAGTCCATTTGATGTAATAGACACGCATGCCATAAATGACCAAATAATAGTCACTAACCCTAGATATGCACATATAAGGATTTCCTGCTACTTCGACGAGCACCTCAAGCTGCTCAGCGAGATATTCCTGAAATAAATAGCAGTGTGATCAGTAATTACGATGGCTTACAGTCTTTGATCGATCCTCACCTCAGTCCATTGTTGCAACACCCCCACGGATCGACGCAGCAACCTTCTCAGCTGAATTGATGAACAGTAGATAGGAGGTCCAGCCCAGATATCGGCTATATTCCTAATGTGATCCACTAAACAGTACACAACTATAGACGACTTAGAATGAGATCCCCATGAATAATATAATTACATGAAGTGGGATCTATTCTTCTGGCCAAAGGTTCTTCTGGGCTAATGCCCAAGCTGACAAGATACTTGACCATCTCGGACATCTCATCAGTCAGATCAGTAGCTATTGCTGGTACATTCTGCACATATACGTTCATAACAAAAAACATTTTGTATACAGAACAGTGTTTCCATACCTGTACAAAGCTGCTTTCAAGTGACGTTGCAATACTCTTCATATTAAATCCGCTTTCCTAAATCAGAATTCACATCAATTATTGTTTAGTCTGCATTCAATGAATCAATGTTGCCATCATCCTCTAAACTCTCATTCTATCCCTTCTCCATTAATACCCTCTGTCCATTATTGGCCTTTTCCCTGAAAGCTCATTTACTCGATTCATGTTACATTGGTTCAAACGATTCCAATATCTTCACTATATCAAGCCTCAAAAGTCTATTAAAGACAGCTGTAACCACAACTATTAGTTTTAGAGAACTGTCTGGTGAGACAACTGTTGTGTCACTCTAGGCAAAATAATGTTAAGTTTCATAAAGATTGGTGCCACAAAAACAAGATCAAGTATTCAGGTAAGTTGACAAACTTCATCGATCTATAAAGATTCTCAGTTGTTGGCTAACCATTAATCGATAACAGTCAAATGAATAATTCTGAATCGTGTAGACTAGTATAGCTGAGTATTGCACTGCTGATCATGATTAGTAATGCGTACACTAATCTCATAGCATATAACCTTAACATGCCAACAAAATCTACCCATTTATGTCTACATCTACACTGTACAAATACAGTAAATTTGGAGAACAAAACAATTCAAAATACCTCACCATGGAGTGTAAATCTTGATAGATTTAGTACAGAGAAGTCGTTTAGGCAAGCAAACAAAACATGCTCAGTATATGCTGGATGCACAGTGGCTTCATGCACAAAGCATCTCCATACTTGTTTCATCTTTCACCACTAGTATAATATAATCTTCAGTACCGTATAAGATGAAATATTGGCGGGGAATTTATTTTGGCAGATTGGCAGATTTTTCAGCGACCGTCAATATAACATCTGCCATTAATTTGGCCTCTAGGATATGTTGACGTCATCAGGCACGTGATCAGCAAGATGGTAGGTAATTCTTGCTTGCCATCTGTTTGTGACTACGCAGTAGTTGGAGACCATGCAGTAAGGTGGGGAAATGTGAGCCACAAACACAGCTGTCAATCACAAACACATCAAGATCACTTATATGGTAAGACATATCAGTTATCAAAAAAACATGTCCAACCGCCAAATTAAAATCCGCCAGTATCCGGCAATTTCTTAGCAAACTGCCAAAATAAATTCCAACCAATGTTTCATCCTACTGTAAACCAAGAAATTTTCGGTATGTAGAAGTCGTTAAATGCTTGAAACTCCTATGTGGATGCCCAGATATGTAGACAGTACTCAGTAGTTGATAGCCTCGTACCAGACCCTTTCGAGCCGTCATGCCCGGTTCCCGTATAGCACGACAACGCCAGAGGCTAGTAGTTGACAGCAAGTAGACATTACACAATTGTGCTCAGCACAGCTGGTGTGTACAGCAGGTGTGTTACCAATACCAAGAACTGCCGGCCTTCCAGACCCTAACGTTAAGGAGACGAAAACTAAATGATGGCACGCGCCTCAGCAAATGCAGAGATTGATGCTTCTATGTGCGAGACTGCCGCAAACAAGAGCAAAAGAATTCGTTTACAGTATCAGCAATACGACTCTGAACTGCGTGCAAGTATAGCAAGGTACGCTGACTTGCATGGGCTGCAAGCAGCCTCAAGGCACTTTTCATCCAAGTTAGGGCATAACGTCCCGTATACGACGATACCATGTTCCCGGACATTGCTGCTGGCTGCTTACACAAAATTTAGGTAGAGATTTATTTTCGGTACCTCATAAGTCACACCAAAATTACCGAAAATAAATCGCCACCAAAAATTTCTTGGTTTACAGTATACAGTATTCATTAATTCACAATACGAACACATATAGACATGGTTCCTATCAAAAGCATGACTACAATAAACTAACTAACAAAGTTACTAACAAACAGAGAATGCAACGTGGCTACCATTTTAGTACTGTGTTTAAAGCCACATGCAACAAAAGTCATATCATTGATACATACAGTCGAGTGTCACTTATCCAACCAGTTGGGACCGGACCCCTGTTGGATAAGTGAAAATGTTGGATAACTGAAGCTGTTACAAACTCAACTATTGTTCATATTAGACGGTATTTTTCCACATTAGGTATACGGAATGTAGATGTAGAATGAATGTAGAATACAACAAGAAGAAATTCTTGAACTCACTCTCAAACTTGTTTCAAGAAACAACTAACATGCACGTGGATGTAATGTACACGTATGCAGCTGACCAGCCACGTGATCACCCACGTGACACGTAACAGTAATGCAAATATCAATGCTAGAATAAGGATTAGAATGTATAAGTGCTGGCAACCACTGCTACACAGTTCAAAAACGAGGTGAAGCATGAGATATCATACATAACCACTTAAATAAAGAATTCCTAGTCATACAGTGCACGTGTTAGCTGGTGAAATTCAACAGCTTCCATATCAAGCTAGAAGAAGTCAATGCTTATTCTCCATTCACGTTGACTTGGTCAATCGTAAATTTACCATCACTTTGCTGCACAATATCATAGTAAGACAATCTTAAAAATATCATTTGAAACTGCAGAACCTCCCATTTCTATCAGTGAAAACTGCATAACAAAGATTCCTGCAGCCACTAATAATCTTTACATTACCATTGTGTTAAGCTAAAATGGGTAATGTAATTAAATGTTACATCATCGTCCATCCCTACTGCATCCATGCATTGTAGAGCATTATCATCATCGTCCAGTTCTGGTGTGTCTTCATCATCTTCATTGGCTTCAACTTCTCAATCTCCTGATTTCCTTCAGCAATCTCCACCCACGTTCAATGGTGAATTCTTCCAAACAGTCTTCCTGAAACTCGCCCTTCTGCCAATACCTCTCCTCCGTCACAACATGATCACAATGCTTGACTCATAATTAAAAGACTGCAAGTACCAGCTGCTGGAGATCTGCCAATTTAAATGCTTCGTTGTGATCACAAAGCCATCATTTGACATCCCGCCAGACCAGCTCTATTAGATTCAACTTTCAGTGTGCCCACTGAATCAATGAAGCATAACACAGCCTTTTTCCTTGGTAGTCTGTAAATTAAAGCTTGAGATTGAGAAGAGAGTGAAGAGAGCCTGTTTGAGATCTTTCTTGTCAAATGGAATGACCTATGCAGGAAGCCATTCTTGCATGATCTCTTTGGTGCTGTACTTTGTCGCTACTCTCTCCACTACTACATTATGGTATGATGCATTGTCCGACGCTTAGCACACTATCACAGATTGAGGTGGGACATTGATAAGCAGCTTCTAGCATGGTGATCCAATGTCTTTTCTGGAGCAAAAACAAGATCACCACACATCCAACCTCTCTTCAAGTCAGCATGCAATATGATCAAATGCTGCCCTCTCCCTGATGGTTGCCATCACCTCTTCCATCACTGTCAACCCACAGCTGTTCTGCAGCAATGGTTGAATTTGCCTACGACTCGTCAAGATAGAATATGAGTCATTCTTCCTTCCTGTACAGCCTGATCCTCATCACGTAGTAGTGATGATGTTGGATAATGTCCATTAACTCGTAGAAGAATAACGTATCATCTCTCTTGACATAGTTGAAATCCCATTTACTTCAACAGTAAATGGTCATTGTACTAGAAAAATTCTTCTCTACTGAACTCGAGTGAGAAGTTTGTCTAGCTTGTTTATTCTTTGTCTTCATACATCCGGTGAACAGTACTGCAAATGCCTAAGCAATCAAAATCACCCATATTGATGGAATCTCTTGACTTTGTGTATTGCTTCCTCTTTTGTGGGCTAAAAACTCTTTCCTTTTAAAGTGCGTTCCTTGTGAACTCTGTATAACATTCTTTTTGCCAAACCCAGTGGCAGCTGACAACCTCACAGTGACCTTGTTGAGGCCAACGTGACATCCACCTCGGTGTTCTTCTTCAAAATAGTCTCTCACACACTCAATAATATGCTTTTCAACTGACATTATTTCTACACCTCTGTGAGACATCTTGGTAAGTGACAATGGAAGGAGCATCAGAACAAGTTGCTTGTGTATGGCTTGAAAATACTTTACAAATAACGTCATCATTGCTCGTATACTACTAGCTTATAGTAGACTCTCTACTCTCTACTGTCTACTCTGTGTCACATTAAAGGAGCACTATCCAGATGTTTTGCGCGCTGGTGCCTCGGATACCGGATTGAAAAACTGCATACATGAAATCAAAATCTCGAAATCAGAGAAACTTTGCACGACAACGCTGGAACGATGTGATACCCCATCACAAACTCTACATTCTTACCGCACAGAATTTTGGACTTGTAATTGCAAGTTTTGGGGCTATGCGTAAACAGCGATCGCAAGAGATAACTATTTTACTGATCCTGCACGTCAAAATGTGCAAAAATTCCATTCAGAAAGTAACTGTTCACAGTGGCATTTGTCTGTGTACTTCAGATTGCATTCAGAACAGAAACGGTGGAAATATGGTGCGCGAGTGGAAGCAGAACTGCAAGAGCCGTGACAATGTTTCTACACAGAAGATGCATTCAGCTGAAAAGAATGCTTCCACATTGACTGTGGTTCAATCTTCACACATCCGTAGCACCTAGGCAACAATCCTGGTAGATGTCTAGCACTAGCGAGAGTACTGGTACAATTCACATATCTACACATTCAGATTCTGTAACTGAACTGCCTAGCAGAACACATGGCACTCTATTTCTTGACTCACAGCCTCCTGTACCCGTCTATTTCGCACACTAATAGGGCGTGTCTTCAAGTATGCGCATAAATCTGGACAGTGCTCCTTTAATAGCAATAAAGACTTAGACAGCCTTCTGCCTACCTGACTGCCCATTGTCTGTTTCTGTGAGCAAAGACAACATGAACGGAGAGCACAAAAGTTAACACTTTTATGAATAGACATTAACCACATGGTTGACTTCTTACTAGCTACTGTCCCTCAAGTCTCTGACATACTGTACATACCAAAATGCCTAAATAGGTGCATTTAACCATAGTTAAATAGAATTATTTGATACATATTAAGAGCTTGTTCAAATGTTGACAATTTAGAAAGTGTACAAAGTGCATACTTGTTTACTACTGTACCCATCCTCTTCCACAAAGTGTATGGCATAATGCTATACTGTTGGCATACAAAACGATGTGCATACTTTTAAAAATCAACATGTAAACCATAAGGGCAAATAGTTCGATAGACACAGGACGCAAACAACATCAGCATGTGGCCTTCGGTTATTGACACAAAGACGTTGATAAACTTGTGATAGAGACAACTTGAAGCTCTATGTACAGTACAACAGAGGGTTCTCTAAAGCAAAATCCAAAATCAACTGTTGTAGCCTTTCATATTCAGGTGTCCCATACACACTAGTATAGACAAGTCAGCTAACAAGTAAAAATGATTGACACTTCTTTTACAAAAAAAAAAGAGTGACTACATTATGAAAACACTGAAAGACCATTTTCTACACATGTAATAGAATATAGTAATATTGTAATATTTCAAAAAATTGAGGAGGCCTCTGACCCCGCCCATAATGTGCACTTTGCATGTTTGCATTGCAACAATCTTGAACAGCCCGGACATTGAGCACAATCATAATTTTATGTAACAATAATTAATGTACAATATGAGACTAATTTATCTTACCTTCAATTCTTGAATTCTGTTGAGTGCCCAGTTGGTTAGCGGGAGACCCAAAATCATTGGATAAGCTTCAACTAGCTGTTCTTCAAACAATCAATCACAAGATGAACAGTTTAGTCACAATGGACTACAAGAAAACATACTCAGTTCTGTCTCATTGAATCCAACCTCTCTCAACTGTTTCAAGTGTTTGGAGCACTGTGACAATACAATATCATAAAAAATCACTTCAAAACTTGGGCTTACTTACAGACAGAGAAATTCCTGTGCTTCATTAAATACAGTTGCCTACATGCTAATGTGACAGTCACAGTGACTTGATCTACAGTCATGCAACTCAAAATCCACATTTGCGGTATCTGCTTTTGCACTAGAGGTGAGGCGGCAGAAGCTGTTGCAGATTGAGGGAGCAAAGGCAAGGTCTAAGTTGTCCATTTCTCATGTGTGTGTGTGGCTAATTAATTAAATGATAATTAAATTAATCAGGGTTCTCCCTAAAGCGTGGTAGCATGGTGCTGCACCATGCTAAGAAATCCCAGCCACGTGACTAAGTCAATCATGCATACAGAAAAATGAGGAAGATCTGGATTCTAATCGACTGCGAAAGTCGTAATTAGAAGGCGAGTCACTGAAGAACAATTGTGTGGTCAACCAGTTACCTCTTCCACTATTGAAGTCAATTTAGGACATCCGGACATTTCGTTTACAGGAGAAAGGTCTGGAATTTCGAGGCTATGCAAATGCTCGCATTAGTGTGTGTGTGCATAAACAAACATGGAGATGAAGAGGCAGGTTCAATAACTTCGTTCTTTCCCATATTGGGCCGAAAGTCAAAGAGAGCATGTCCGAAGAGACAAAAACTAAAAAAGTAACAAGCCGGAAGAAACCAGTTCCAGTCAAGCAGATCAAGGAGCTGACCACAATAAGACACTGTCTGACTTTGTTAATTGTTTTAGTTGTAACGGTAGCCAGGGCTTAGATAATTAATAGGCAGTTTAAAATCATTAACATTAATATTAACTAGCAAAGGTTTGGGTATCCAAGTATCTGTCGCAGAAAGAAGCGTGTCTTACAACTACCATCTCCACCACGCTATTCTGAAAGCATGGGAAGAACCCTAATATAGTGCCAAAATAAAAATAATTTTTGCTGCATTAATTGGCAAATTTTTATAGTTTCAACACTGATTTATTTCATACAAATCGTATATAATTAAATTACATAACACCGCAGCAAAAGTATTATGCACATATATAGAACTTGAACAAGACTTGGTAGTGTACTTCGTACTCTAAACGACAGTAACACCCAAGCCAGACGATTCCCGTAGCAAAGACGATTATTCATTAATTAAGGCAGAAGACTTTAGTCTTATGAACAGTAACCTCAGCGAAATACAAGTATATACCCTGTAAAGGCTCCAAATTTGTTTCTGAAGCACAAAGTTGCAGTAAACTTTCCCACTTCCTGCTTCTCGTTGATTCTCAAGTTTTGTCTTAAAAACAAATATAAGGATTTCTGCTTAAAGTGCAAGACAGGGCCCATTCCGGATGATAATCAGTACACTATTGGAGAGGCTTTGCCCCTCTTCGCCTCTCTGCTCAAAATAACGTAACTAGGACGAGTGCCCCCTCTGCCCCTCTGGTTCCGCCGCCCTTGCGTTGTCTGTCCTTGTCTCTGCTGCTCCTTTCTCTTTCATAGCAGTCACTTTAGTGTCTGTCTGTTTGTCTGTCTGTCAAATACATATATGTTCTCACAACTGACAGCTATTACAATTTGAAAGCATGAAATTAATTAATTAAGTCTCTTTGATTGGTCCACTGCCTGTCTGTCTAGCTCACTCTGTCTGTCTGTTTGCCTGCGTGTTTTCCGAGTGGTTGGAACAAACTACTGCAGACGCTAACACCAGCCAGAAATTCACATTTCTAAAAGATAGTCAAAGTCTAGTCTCCATTTCTGTCTGCATGTCTACATGCAGTTCACTACCCGCGGTCGGAACAGCTACAGAACTCACGAGATTTCGCGGTAAAGACACCACGAGAGGATCACGTCTCAAGATACGGCTCATATTCAAATCATACTGCTTGCATAGCTTCACCAAATGCTGCAGCTTGGCCAGACTAAAACCGAGAGCTGGAGGTAAGTAGAGCGCAATCCTACCGGCTTCTGTCCCGCTCATTCCAGCTCTGACTAGCAAGTCTCGCTTCCTCAACCATTCTTCTTTTGACACACCGAACAGACGAGAATGTGTTCTCTGAAACGCTTGTAGCTTCTGTTTACTGACGGCGCCCTCCGACTTGAGAATGTCGGATATCTCTTCTGCAGCCGTCAGCTGTCTCTTTCTCTCCGCCTGCTGCGTTGCAGTACTTGTTACTTGCCTCAACCGTAAGATCTTAGGAAAGCACGTCTTGCTCGACAACCGTCGGAGCCAACAAGAAACCATGCCGCACGTGACTACAGAGTCCCGGATAAATAGAAATGAGTGACAGCGACGACTCTACTACTCTAGGTCTACGCTTTCTGCTTACTGCGTCGCAGTCAGTGCAATCGTGGAATCCCGTATTAGCAAGTTATTTTAGGTGACAGCGGAAGAAATATTCCAACAGTTTAGGCGTTAGTCTAGCAACTGACTGATCGAACTTTGGGACAATGTCCCGTTTGTGTAGAATACAAACCCTTTCTCGATCTGTAAAAGACAGAGCAGTAACTGGTGAGTAACTCAACATTATGATCAGATCTGTGATTGATTGGTAATTTTTACTGAGTTGTTATATCTATAGCTAAATTTTTAATTTTTTGGTTGGTACCATATTTTCTAAGCATCTTTCTGCCGTTGCATTTGCTAGACAACTGTGATTTTGTTGGAAGTGCAACAATAATTAAAAATTTTAGTTATAAACTGTGTGTGAACCTGTGCGTATTGTATATGTTTGCAGTATATGTTTAGTATAGAATATTAATTGATTAATCCGTTCGCACGCTGTTACTAAGATTATATTGTCCGGCTAGTTATAGACGGTCTCACTACTGTATATGAAGGTTGCCAACAAAATTAGCTAATACAACATGTACTGCAAGAGTCATGCGATGCATCTGATAAGCATCGAGATGCATAGTGCATTTATTTTAACATACTTTAAATTAATAGGATATACAAGCAAGAAATTAAGTCATTATTTATCCTAAATAATGTATGTTAAGTAATTTTAGTACCGTTTTGAGTGTTTGGTTGTTCTGTAGACAGCAGGTTAAAGATTGGTCGTCGGATGTGTCAATATTGTGGGACTTTCTTCAATCACAGCGGCTTTGCGGTGCAAACGAGAATTGTGTCAATGAAGAGAACGAGAAAGATTCGTGTTTGTCGTAAGCAGTTGTACAAATACAACCACTGGCACAATCGACTTTCTTCTTCACCACATCGTCAGAAGGAACTTTGCACTGTCTTGGTAGTTTAGTCTGCTTAGCTATCTATCATACTGTTCTTTTGTTTATTATTTGGTGATTAATTAGTAGGTTAATAAAGACTGTTAGACTCAACATTTGGTCATAACATTTGACAAACTTTGATATTTTTGTTCTGATTTTCTGGGCATTTGTTACTTTGATACATTGAGATCATTGCTTTAGAGCAATGATCATTGGTTGTTTGTATTGATGAAACTGATCACGTCTAGGTGAGCATGAGGTGGCATACCGAGATGGAAGTTTGGGTTGCAATTAACCCCATGATGTGAACACAGTACAATATTAAATAATATTACGGACAATGCCAAGAGTGGGTGTATATTTACTTATTTGTTTATTTTATTTGTTTGTTTATTTTGGTTACACTGCTAACAAAATGATGTACAATTTCTTACTTACGTACTGATTTCTTTCTCTTGTTGTTTCACTTCTTTAGGCAAAGAAATGTCTTACTTGCTGTAGAAGTGCATTCTTACCAATAGGTGGGATGAAACAAACAGACTCAACAAAACAGACTGAAGACACTCTAGAGTCAGGAGTCATCCCAGGTACATTGCATACCATGGTAATTATATTAAAGGGAGAACTCATTCATAGATACTTTGTGTTGTAGTGAAGTTGGTCAGCAAGGATCAAGGAGTTGCTGAGAACAAGTGTGAAACCAAGAAGAAACGTCGATCTAGCATTCACAAAACCATATTAAATATGAAGAGAACTTCTTCTGGAGGCAGTCCATTACTAAAGGATTTTCTCTCTTCCATCTAGAAATTAATGGTGGTAGGAGTGTCATGGACACACAACTATAATGCTATTTCTATTGGAACTGAATTGGAACAGTAACACAGCAAATGTCAATATTCAGGATATTGAAAAGTGTCTTCGCTGCTGTTCAAATAGCACAATGTGAATTAATTAATGGAATGCTTCCAGCTACATATACAATGTCCACTAGGATTCAACTTCCACTAGGATACTTAGAGTCGTAGACTAAGTCTAGTGAAGACGTGCAAGTTAGTAGTAGGCTAATGTTTTCCCAACCATTGCTCAGCTTCTTGCTATTTGCTACTGTCCTAATCCTTCTTTCTTCCATTGCTGTATCACATCGTCATATATAGGTTGAGGTATCAGTCGGCAAGCCTTCAACAAATCCTTCATTGTCTGCTGTTTGGCGACATTTTCTCTTCTCGCTTCAATCAGAGCGTGTAGTTTCCCAGTGTAGTGAGGTTTGTTGTGAGTTTCTGACTTGATCTGGTCTTTGTTCATTCCCAAATTCAGGCCAATTTCATACCACTGGCTGCAGCCACAATTAACAACAGCTCTAGTTACAGCTTCATAATCTCTCTCGACATTGCCTGTGAACAATGCAGATTCACTTGCATGTTGGTTTCTACCATCTGTTGATGCATTCTGACTCTCAGCTGTTGCAGCCATTGGTTCACTCGCAAGATCAGATTCTCCTGAAGAAAACCAGATGTCTATTGACTTCTCCTCTTCAGCTGTAAGATCAGCTGTTGAATTACTGGCATAGAGCAAACGTTTATCCTTAGGGTAATCATTTAAAGACACAAGTCGATCACTGTTAATGGGCAGGAAACTATTTTGTTCTGGCCTCAGATGTTGAAAACAGACAGAGTACTCAAAGCCTGACAATCCTTGCTGCTTTACTTCTTCCACTGACTTGACAATAAATTGACGAGTTTCAACACACCTCTTCCTTACATCTTCATACGACATAGAGCCTTTTGGTCTCAGCCCCACAACAACATACTCATACGTATAGAATAGTTCAACATCACAGGCATCTTCCGTGTGTAACATGGCATAGTTACGGTATAATGAAGGCTTAAATGGATACTGACGAACACATCGATTCAAGAGACGAAAGAACAATGACTCTATAAACATGCCAACTTTGTCTGGCCTCAACACAAGAAGAGAAGGACTTGAAATTTCACCGCTACTGCATTTCACCTTAATTTTAGATTCACAATCTTCTTGCAGAGCGCTGGGCACAAAGTACTCAATATCCTGCTTTCCTTTTGGAACCCCAAATTTATCAAACTCCTGACATTTTGAGACAATATCAAGCAGTTCTGCTGCTTCTAGCATTTTGGTGCGATCTTCAACTTTCAGATCACGTAGGAAATAATCGACAAGCTCTTGCGACATGATGCCTTTCTTGGAAAGCTTACCAAAGTCCTCTCGAAGATTAGCAGGCAAACCCTTGGAATGCAATGGACACAGGCGTGAGAGAGTTGTGAAAACCCACTGAGCATCAATAAATACATGATGTCGAAGTATTGGAGATGATGCAAAGTAGACCACAATGGAGAAGTTATGCAAATGACAGAGAGCATCAGAAACTTCACTAGACGACTTCATTGAACACTGCTTTACACCTATTTCTTCCAGCATTTCAAACGGAATGATCTTGTCACGTGAATTGCCTTGTAAATCAGACACCTTATCTTCAATCAGCAGCCAGCTGACTGGAATCAGTTCTTGTGTACAATGTTCCTCTATCTTAGATGTCACCAACTCTCGTAGTGCAACTAATTCAGGGTCCTCTTCACTTAGGAATAGCCTGGGTAACCATGATGGTGAATGTGACTTTGTATTGTTGATACAGAAACACAAGTCTGACTTGAACAATGGTGACTGGCTTTCAGAGGGTCGACGGTAAACATGACTTGTGTATGGCTTGTGATCTAACATTTTGTTGAGAACTGCATCTTGTCTACTCAACACTTCTTGCTCTTTACCAACAATTTGATCAGCATGAGTGGCTGCAAAAATAACAGGCGGAGACACACAATTAAACACTGATCCAATGCCTTGAGTACTACTCTGTAATACAGCATTTGCAGTGGACTGTCTGTCGCTGAATGCAAGTTCTTGTACCCTTTCCTTGCTACTCTCATCAGATTGTTCATGATGTCTGGACACAGAGCTGACACTGATGGCAGACAAGTGATGATTGATCCAGTCCTTGTTGTATTTCATGCGATGCAGCTTCACTTCCAAGTGCTGATAATCACCTTCAATGTTGAGTCTCACCGATGACTGAGCTTCAGCTTCCAATGGTATTGACACATCATATACCATGAGATAGACAGAATTGGGAGCCACAAATGGAGCAAAGCTTGAAAACAAGTTTTCTTGTCCACCGTGATCACACACATGAATTATTACTCTGGGTGGAGTTACATGTACCTGCCTGTACTTTAACATCATGTCTGACACCTGCTTGCTCAGCTTGCGGCCCTCAACTTGCCTTAATTCCGTTTTTGAATACACATCACATGCTGGCTTGCTTATAGCACTAAGTACCAATTGTTGAATCTGACCTTCAATGATTGGTCTCCATGCCTTGCTATCATCACCTTGGTACAAAACCTCTATTTCTATTGCTTCTGTGCTTAGAAGCTCAGAGTTGAACATCTCCCGTTTCAAAGATCTCTTCAGACTCGACTTTCCACTTCCATCTTTTCCTACCAGCTTCACCACCCCTCTCTTCACAGGCACCAACACCAACCTCCCACCAGCTGAGTCAATCCACTCACTGATCATTTCCGATTCCAACTTTTCCATCTGACGTCCATCCCTTAACGCCCCTAACACCCTTGACATCTTTTCCGCCCCTGCCCCTGCCGCACTAGCCAACCATTTCCACAACGACGGTGTGTGAAGCCCGAGCTGAGAAATAACAAACAAGAAAATGAAAACCTTGACATCATTCAACACCAACTGTACGGGGACTATTTGGTCGTGGGGACTATTTGGTCATGGGGACTATTTGGTCGTGGGGACTATTTGTGTCTTGGCCCTTGGGCAATTATCTCGGGCTTATTTGGTTCCCGAAACCATTCAACTGGGGCTTATTTGGTTTGGTTGCAGGGACATTTGGTTTTGCATTTATTGAACCTCGAATTGACACATCCAAACTCTTACAGCTGTACGAGATGAACACGAACGATGTGACGATGGCCATAATAATTTTCACATGCCTCGCAGACGTCTCCGTGAGCTGAAACTGAGTGCAACCTGCTTCTTCTTCGTTTGTACTTTGGCTTCATATGAATACCAAAGTCATCACGACATTGTCAATCGCAATTTCACATGTCTGACGTTTCATTTTTAGGCAAATCTCAGCTCATCTGGTAGCGGGCATGTCGAAAGTAGGTGGGGTAAGAATGTCTTGCGGGTTACAAGGTAAACAAACATGATCTTGCTAATTGAAGATCATGCAGCGCATGTGTAGAGATGTGCCTAAAAGTGCATAGAATGCTGCGGCTAGGAGCAAGAACTGGCTGCAGATTTATGCATCGATCCTGCATGCATGGCATCGATCGATACCTGAGTGCACAGCGAAGTACGCATACTGTCTACGATCAATTGCAAGGAAGATGATCTACGTCTCTAATTGGTTGCGCACGACCAAAGATTGGTGATGACTTTCAGAAAAGAAGAGAAAAGAAGTGAATATATGTAGTTCGAGAAACAACGTATCTGACGTAAGTATAGGTTATAGACTGCTGGTGAGTGTATAAACGAAATACACCCCGCTCTGGCCATGAGTTGGCACGAGGGCGAAGCCCGAGTGCTAACGAGCAGGGCGCAGCAGAGTGTATTCGTTTACACACTTGCCAGAAGGTCTATAACCGGCTTGTAGCACCCAGCTGAGGCGTTGATATCCTTGCACAAACAATTCACATCTTGATAAACCAGTAGCCCCAGGCAGTTATACGACCCGATTTATTGACCAGTCAACAAATAGCGGAAGTGGGATATGTCACTTATTGTAAGCGAATACTGGACACTGATTGGCGCAGACGAAGCTAGGGTGCTACAAAATCACTTATTTTGCAATTGTCTCTCAGATGGGTAGTGATGGTTGTTCGTTTGTTTGTTTATTTGTGTGTGTGTGTGACCCACAAAAATCCAATCTTGAATACACTACCAAGGCACACAAAGAAGAACAAAACAACACAGATATAGACAAAGGGACAGAGGAATACCCAAAATTAAGGGACAACAAAACACCCAAATTCAACATTGGTGTAGAAATAATACTTGACAACACTAGCACAGTACACAGAAAACAAGCAAACAACACAGACGAACAAGACTTACAGCCAAACATAGAGAGACAGCAGAGAGAGACATAGATATAGAGATAGACACACAGACAGACAGATAGATAGACAGACAGACAGACAGATAGACAGACAGACAGAGAGACAGACATGCCAAAAGGTGGTCAAACAACATTGAAATTGATCAAGGATTAATATCAGAATATCCCGGATTACAAGTGGAAAGATCTTCAATTGCAAAGCCAGATCAATAAGTCAAGCTTGGAGAATCATGATATCAAAGAAGATGCAGCCAAAAGAGCAGCCCTGAGGCTCATCAGGTGTGGTGAAATCTACAAAGCGGCACGTCTATTGGGATGGTGCCTGCCTCAAAAGAAACCTTATACAAATTGGAGGCAAAACATCCTGCTCAAGGTAAACAAGTGAAAACACCCCTAGCTAGCTCTGAAAAGCCAATCAACCTCTCTAGAGTGCATTTTTTCAACACCACTTGAAAGTTACCAAAGGGATCAAGTCCTGGTCCATCAGGCTGGCACTATGAGCATCTGAAAGACCTGTTGTCTAACCAGTGCATGCCTAATGGTTTGTATGAGGTTTGCTCATCCATAGCTACAGGATCCATTCCACCTCTTGTTGCTTTGTTGATGTCATCAGCAAAACTGCTAGCTTTGAGAAAAACAAATGGAGATGTTCAACCAGTTGCAATCGGGGAAGCAAGAGTGATCTGTGACATGAAAAAGAACAAGTTTCAAGAGTTTTTCTGTCCAATACAACATGGTGTTGCCACAGGGCGGGGCAGAACTTTTGATACAACATATTCAACTATTGTTGTCTTCGCACGATGACTGGGTTTTTGTCAAGTCTGACCTTTAAAATGTCTTCAATTCGGTAGAGCAAGGGCATATGCTCAACCAAGTTCATGGCTCATTCCCAGATATATGCAACCATGCAACTCAAATGTACACTGGAGTGAGTCCTCTAGTATATTTGTACGGTAAAGAGACTGTCATCATCAATTCACAAGAAGGTGTTCATCAAGGAGATCCCTAAGGTCCAGCGCTCTTGTCTACAACCATTCATCCACACTTGTCTTCCCTCCAAAGCCAACACCAGGAAGTCATTGTCCTGGCCTATCTATATTTATCGACTCCCTCCCTCCCTCCCTCCCTCCCTCCCTCCCTCCCTCCCTCCCTCCCTCCCTCCCTCCCTCCCTCCCTCCCTCCCTCCCTCCCTCCCTCCCTCCCTCCCTCCCTCCCTCCCTCCCTCCCTCCCTCCCTCCCTCCCTCCCTCCCTCCCTCCCTCCCTCCCTCCCTCCCTCCCTCCCTCCCTCCCTCCCTCCCTCCCTCCCTCCCTCCCTCCCTCTCTCTCTCTCTCTCTCTCTCTCTCTCTCTCTCTCTCTCTCTCCGGCCTCCCCTCTTCACTCGCCAATATCGAATTGAATGTTGCTGAAAACAAGTGTGAAATCTACTGCCGCTCTCAGTTGGTTTTTCAAGCAATTTCAGCCTCAAACACAATTCCTGTTGTACAAGAAGGTACTATCCTACTGGGAACACCAATTGGAGAAGTGTCTTTGTTAGGAAGTCTTGCTACCAGTTTTTGGATTCCGAAAGTTCTCTTTGTGAGCAACTTCCTGGCCTTGAATACCCTCCAGCTGCAATGTTGTTGTTGAGACATTGTCGGGTTCCAAGGCTGAATAACCTGGCCCATACAGTTCCACCCGCTTGCTCCAACAGGCTTGTGAAATTCATAATTTCTTGACAAGATCAAGTTTCCAAAATATTATTGAAAGTGTAGCAATTTCAAATTTGAAACGGTATCATTCTACGAGATCTATAGGCCATGATCTTCATGAAACGGTGCCGGAGAGGCAGTCACTGTCAGACTTGATCAATGATAATGTAAAATTGCAGCAAAGGCTTACTCCAACAGCTCAAGGCTGATGTTGACTACTTCTTGAACAACAACTCAAATACAATCAGAGGCAGAGCTCATTTGCATTCATTGTCAGGTAAAGGAGCTAGAGCTTGGGTGTCAGTAATTCGTCACATGTTTGCACTTTCACCACACAATTTTCGTTTGGCAAATATGATGAGGTTGGGATGTGACATTCCTGCATCGAGCAATTTTTGTGACTGTGGCAAAGAACTGGACATCCAAGGATACCGTCTAATCACATGTAAGACTGGGAGTGGTCCAGTGCACACTCACAACTCAATTGTGTCCACATGGTCTAACTGCCTTTCTCAACTCAACTTGCCGCACAAACTAGAGCAACAATACAAGTACGTCAACAGTGACAAGAGGTCGGGCATCCTCGTTTTTGACCCAGATTCAGGTGGAGACATTGAGTTAGATGTGTCTTTGGCTCATCCATGGTGTTTGGACTCAGTGAAGGCAGCTTCCAGAGAAGAAGGAGTAGCAGCAATGAAACGGGAGGAGAAGAAAAAGGCAGAATATAATTCTGAGCTACTGCCAGAAGGGTCCTGCCTATTGGTCACTCCTCTTGTTTTCAAACATTTTGGCCGTTGGGGCGAACAAGTAGTCAGATATTTGAATAAACTGGCAAGACTGCAAGGGATGAAGAAGGAAGACGAAATGAGACTGACTTCAAGACCAAGTGGCGATGAATCATTTCAGTGACTCTACAGCGTTGTAATGCAAAAGTAGTCTCAAACAAACTCATTAGCATTGCGAAATTAGAATGTCAAAATGTAGTTTGCGCAGTATAATTTTGTATGCTTCAAGACTGTAATGGTCTTGTTGTGTTAGTGTTAGGTTGCTCATGTAAACGTTTCATTTAAATGACAAATATGTGTATTGACAGACAGACTGACTGACAGACAGACAGACAGACAGAAAGCAACAGAGACATGCAGACAGACAGACTAAATGACTGAAAGACATAAATAAAGATAGACAGAAATGTAAACAGATCGACGTAGATATTTACATGTATACAAGAAACAATACTTTCATTAATTAAGCTCACATAATCTACAAAGCATATGTTTTTATAGTGTACAATGCAAACAAACAAACAAACAACAATAAATACCCATCTGAGCGACAAGTGCAAAAAAAGTGATTTTACGTCAGATACATTTGTTTCTCAAACTACATATATTCACATATTTTCTCTTCTGTTCTGAAATTCATCACCTACCTTTGGTCGTTCGCAACCAATTAGAGACGTAGATTGTCTTTCTTGCGACTGATCGTAGACAGCACGTGTAGGTATACGTCACTGTGCACCTACTAAAAAGTTGGTTCCAGAATTAAAGTCAGTTGTTCAAATATGGGCTGCTGCCTCCTAACCTTAGAACGGACTGAGGTCATACGGGTGTCATTGGAAAGCTCTATGTCCGCTTTATTCAACTACGGGCGCATCTTGTTTGTAGGATGCAGTACACCAGAGATAAGCAGAGATATGTGATGCTTCCGTTAAAATAATGAGATAGAAAGTGGAGTTTTGTCAATCATGTATCCTTCTAATTGCATACTTACTGTAATTAAATTGGTATATTGTCCTAAAACTAAATCTGTCCACTCTGACTCTCCCCCCAAGCTTGTGTGGTTCTTGCGTGGGCAGATGTTCCCAGAGTTTATCCAATGAGCAAGTAGTAATTAGCATAAGGGGTGGATTTGTCTTTCAATTGAAGGCTGTCTATTGGCTAGAGTAGCTAGCTACGTAAACAATTTGCATAACAAGGTTGGCGGAAGTTCATCTGCAATGCACACCCAAAGAACGGCATGACCAGTGGTTAGCATGTCTCTAGGACTTTGCTGTCAAAAGTTATTCAGAATTTACTAAGAGAGAAGTCAGCGTAACAGACTTTAGAAACAGTTTAAGAATTATGTAATCGACACGCTAGGTACAGCCACCATCACTCTCTATCGCTTTCTACAGAGGCATTTTTACTGGCAAAGTATTCCAACCGCGGTAATGAGACACCGTAAGTGATTGCTACAACATAAGACATCTGGTACATTTTAGGGTGTTAGGTATCCTAAGCCAGTCCCCAAAAGTTGCAGCTGCCTTTAACTGCAAGTATATTTTATGTCTCCATAATTAATTAGGCATAATTAATTAGACTAATAGCTATGCATCACGTGATTCTTAATTGAAAGTTTAGTGTAGCAGACTGTTGGTCAGTTGGTCAGTTTATACGTCCGTCCACGTGAGGATAGCAACGGGGCAGTATCACGTGATGTAGTCTTCAATAGAGCAAATAGAGGCCTAAAAAGTAACTCTTTGTCATTAGACAATTTAACTAATTATGTCATTACAAAAGCCCACTCTTTGTTGGTTTGTTTCATATTGCTAAAGACTTGCAAAAAGAGATCAGGTGTGTTTTCGTTTACAGTAGGGTATGCAAGGTATTGGAACAGAAATGTACGAAATGCAGTCAGTAACTATGCATGCTGGCCTTTGTGATGCTGTTTACCGTCTAGTTAGCGTAGAGAAACGAGCGCAAAGACTGTACGGTCATGTCGCGCGCAAAAAGGCAACAAGCAGACTCTGTCCTCTCTTGTCGTCGACTAGAAGACGACGCAACAGCAATTATGCTGTACGCTTTTGTCTTAGACTATCATCTCGCTCCCGGAATCAATCGACAGCCATTGCGACTACGCGTGAAATTTCTACGTGGCTGATGTCAGCCTGAAGCTACTTCAGAAGCAACCGCTGTACGCGACTAACAGAGATACCTTCACTCGCTGCGATGTAGGGAGAATACTGGAACTGTTTGCAACCTACAAATACGCCCAAACAATATCTTCGGTCGGCACATCTGGCGCACAAGTTGTTGTAGCACACTACAGGACACCTGTGACGTGCGTAAGCGATTGCTACTGATTTCCCAATGACAATAATCAGAAAGTAACTTCAATGTGATTTACAGTCGACCAATCATCATTTGCAAAATAGATCAGGTAACAAACTAGTTTGTCACATGCCAGTTTGTCACATGACATAACTGCTAGGCCTACCTTCGAGACAACGTCACGTGATACCGACCCGTTGCTATCCTCGCGTGGAAGGACCACCGAAAGCGAAGGCCTAGTGTCGAGGGTACACTCTAACATGTCCCAACTGTTGAACCTAGGCCACACTAGACCAGAAGGAATCGCGATCCAATCGTGGCTTCTTTGCTTGTGGAAAGCGCTGATACAGCAACGTAAGGTGAGCGAGGACAAAGACGAGTGAGGAGTGCTAGATGTTCTGACTACACGCGTAGCATACGTGAAGGTAACGCCCACTATTTCTAATTGGATTCAACCGATCGCGATTGGAACCAAATCGCAATGTGGATCGGACGGATCGTGATCTGATCGTGTGATCGAGTTGCAAGTGTGGACAGTGTTGCGGTTGGATCGCGATCCAGTTGCCAGTGTGTACAGGCCTTTAGATTTCACTTGGTAGCAAATTACTAGCAATGCAGCTACGGTAGAAACAGAACTGTGAAAACGATTGCTATGCTCTCAGACCTCGGAATGGGTAGAACATCCCAACTCCCGGATAGGGTGGTGCATCTCCTAGCCGTAGCATTCTATGCACTTTTAAATTAGGCACATCAATACACGTGCGCTGCGTGATCATGTTTGTTTACCTTGTCCCGTACATTTTACTCCGCCTACTTTCGACACACCCGCTACCAGATTTGCCTCAAAACGAAACGTCAGACAAGTGAAATTGCGATTAACAATGTCGTGATGACTTTGGTATTCATACAAAGCCAAAATACAAATGAAGAAGAAGCAGGTCGCACTCGATTTCGGCTCATCCAGACGTCTGCGAGACGCGTGAAAATTATCATGGCCATCGTCACGTCGTTCGCGTCCGTCTCGTACAGCTGTAAGAGTTGAAGAGTGCCGATTCGAGGCTCAATACATGCGAAACCAAATAATCCCTGCGACCAAACATTCCCCGCAGGTGCCGAAACCAAATAACCCCATCTAACGGTTTCGGGTAAAGTACGCCCGAGATAATTGTCCGAGACCAAATAGTCACCGTACCAACACCTCAACTGTCACGCACTCACCCGTTCTATTTCCTCCTTCAAATCATCCTCCACTTTGTCCGCTATCCTCGTCAAGGCTTCCCTGAGTTCCCTTTTACGGTCATCGCCGTCGCCGTCATCGTCACCGTCGTCGCCGTCTCGGACGACGCTCTCTGCCATCTCTAGGTTAGGGTCCCGGATCTAATCTCGTTTCTTGCCAAATAGCTGCAGCCATACGTACCCAGCTGCTACACTAGCGTCGTAGTCCTGGGTAGCAACTAGAGCGGACCACATCAGTATCCATCGTAACGTTGCTGCTGTAAAACTTGAAAACTATTCTCAGAACAGTGCTTGCCATTTCGTTTCTAGAACTGAGTTACTTCGTTTGAGACGCAGGTCATCTCTATCGATAGGCTCATTATATGGCTTCCTTTCACCAAATTGTTGGTTTTATCTTGTGTTCTATGCAAGTACTGTACGGTGTACCTAGCTAGAAACTCTTAGCTAAAATTTTGGGTGGCATGCATGGGCAGCAGAAACAGATAGAATCTACTGCACATCTAGAGTACGTATCAAATCAAATTTGATCACGTACTATCTAATCCCGTTTCCGACGTATTCTATGTTTTTCTAAAACAATCTAGGCTCAAAAGAGAAATGGAAAGCGCAACGCAGAGTCTGGATTGCGAAGTCTGGAGCATGCGCATTGATTTAGCGCAATTTCAAACTGGACAATGTCGGATGTCCAAGAATCGACAATCTGCAGTTGGATTCTTGAATATGCTTGCCATCGAGTGTGGCAAGAGATGAAAGACTCATTGACGGTATCGTTGTCAAAGGGTTGGCTCTACGTCATTCAAACGAGTTTCATCGACTTTATTGACGTAAACACGAAGGAGAGATGGAAGTCGCTCATAATAATCTGTAAACTCTGCGACTTGCTCTACCGGGGAAAGGTGGCTTTTGAATCAAGTGGAACCCCTGACGAGGTTTATGCAGCAGTGGAGGCGTTAACGTCAGCGTCGAGTCACTTCACAAGTCTCTGTCAAGATTACGATGAGAACGTACGAGGAAAAGTAACATCGTTGGTGGAACAACTAGAAATTGGTGTAAGTATTAATGAAAGCCATTTGCTATGTTAGAAGCCACTTGTTTGCAGTTATAACTGTAGAGAACGTTGTATATTCGAATCATTTTTGCTAGTTTTGAAGATGGTAAACAAATAGTTTAGGTCATGAAATGTTTCTATGGAAACTGTGCTCACCTTATGTGATCATGTGACTGTTTTACTGCCCTACACCCAGGGGACAGCTGTAAAAATTTATCATTTTGAATTGTTTGTTTTTCTCGATGGGTGTAGACAATTGACACTTTACGTTATGTGACGTCATTCTGTGATTATTGCTTTGACAACAATATTGAATTAGGCGTAAGCAGTGTTAATTTATAGTGTCTGAGCCATTGTGACAGTTAATGCTGTTCTTAGCTACATTTTTCCACTCTGTGGCTAGTCAAACAAGTAAGGTAAGTGTTTCCTTGCACAGGTGGGAATGAAATGAGCACCCATTATTATTTTATATTAAAATAGGTCTTGTAAATTTTCAATAATTACATACTCGGTGACAGCTAATTTTAAAGAATTGTACGTGTATTACACGAGCTATTGATAGGAAGGTGTCTTTCACAGAGAGCAGCAACTTGCGACACAAGATCATCTATGCTACTTTTTGGTTCTGTAGTTGTCAATGCAATGAGAAATTTATGGGTTGCGACCTCGAGGAACTGCTGGTCCATATTGTTAGCCTCGTCCCCAGACTCTCTCGCACTAGTCTTAATTAAGCTGAATTGTCGTACGGGTACCGGACAAGACTAGCGCACTTGGAATTATGATACGGGCCCCGGATAAGACTAGCACGAGAGAGTATGGAGACGAGGCTACATTTTGTCATCTGTACAGGTAAAACGAAAAGATGTATTTATGAGTGTGTAGGATGGCACATAGACATTATTTCTGCTGTTGTAGCTATTAGTAGGAGTGGTAATCAATTCTCCTGTTGAACTCATGCTTTTTGCATGTCAATGTCAACTGTATGTCTCACATGTGCATAAATGCGCTAATCAACATTATGTGGTTTTCAGCTTGCAGTAATTAACTGAGTCAAGCTACAAAGTAAACAAGAGAGATAATCTAAGTTTAGTAAGCAATTAATTGAGCAACTCTGAGTATATCAGTTTGCCACTTAGTTTAACTTTCTATCAAGTCTCACACCTAAAACCATTTTAAAATTAGCTATTATATGCAAACTACAATCACCAAACAGTTGAAACTAATCCTAGAAGTCTCCTTATGTATCTTTTGTTGCCACTACTGCACGTTGTCACTCAGTGCCTGCGATTGCACAAAACGGGTTTGTGATGTCATTTCCGCTTTGCAAACATGGTCGGATAAGCAAGGGTCTACTGTATGTTGTGCTCAACCAGATAAGATCAGTCTGGTTCGTATGGTGTCTTGGAAGCAAACCCTGCCTCAGAGGTGCTTAGTCCATCATGGCTGTCTCCGAGTGGATCCAACAATTATTGTGGTATTAAATGTGGCTTGGGAAAGGCATTTCTATGTATGATTTTCTTTGTGCGAAGCTTTGCCAAGAGGTTCGATTGAACTGGCACTAAAGGGTCATACCGGATGCCTAGTCATGGGTTTTCTTGTGGCAGTAGAGAGGATAGCAGATGATCTATATAGTTGTGCTCACAGGTTTCGTGGTGATTACTCAGAGGAGGATGGAACACATTGAACATGTGTACAGTAACACACAAGCACTTGACTCTACCTCTCAGTTAGTCAGGCCACCAATATATATTGTGAAGTAAGTGCCAGCTACAACTTGACAGCTGGAAGAATGTCAGCTAAACTTGACATCAAGGCTTTGGCAATGGAGTGAGTACAGTCACACATTGTAATTGATTATTCCGACCATGTTTGTTGTGGGTTTCTGTTGGACTAATGCGACTGTCGGATTATTGGTAACAAATACACAATGACCATGTAAATTGATTTCACATGTAACATGGGACAAACATGTCGGAAGAACAAGGTCTAACCTTCTATGATAATTCCTGTAGATGGAAGTCAAATGGTCTTTCTCACCAATTTTCTGCTTTGCTCAATGCTCCAGTTGTCGGCCAAACTTATTACTACAGTATCAGTTAGCACAAGGTTAAGTTTGCTATTTGTGTAGCAGGAATACACAATGACTAAGTGTATTCATAGTTGTCCGAGTTGGACAGACAGAGGCAGTATTAGAAAGAAAGGCCTCTATCTTAATAGTCTTATGAAATGAACTTGTGTTTGTATTAGTTGAGTGTTGGGTGTTATAGAAATGCCACTGTAACTCAATACAACCAGACACAACGATATGTCCTTTTCGAGATACTGCATTGACATGGCATAGACAGAATTTGAGGATTGTTCTATTCGTAGCTAAGAGTGACTGTCAGGTATCAACATGCTTGCTAATTGATTAATGACGTTTGTTGTACAGATTGTTCTTGGAGAAATCAGAAGTGGACAAACAAGCAAAGCAAAAGACCACGTTAACCAGTTGCTTAAACATGGTCACGGAGAAGGCATGTTGTCCACTGTACATCAAGAGATTTGTGAAGGTCGTGCTATTTCTGCATTTGACATCTGCAAGCTAATGGAAGATTATAACTACAGACACGTTTTGTCAGAGTTTGTTGAAGTCATGATACCAATTGTAGATTGTTTTCCTCAGCCGGTACTCTCTCGTTGGATTGACAGCTATGTTGCTATTGCTCGTGAGGAACCCGATGTCAACTTTGTGCCACTGTCACGTCTTTTTACCATCTTTACTACTTCACATGATAAGCACAGAAATTGTGATGTATCTGCACGCGATCAATGGGATAGGGATGTGTTAATTCTGCCATGTAAGCAGCACCTCGTCAGTGAAGAAGCAGTCAAGAAAGAGCATTTTACAAGAAAGAAAAGAAAACGTGACAGAGAAACCAATAGTGATATTTGTGACAGTGGTGAGGATGCAGGCACTGCCAGCATGTCAATGCTTGCTTCAAACTCTCCAAAACAGAGAAAGAAATCAAGAAGAAACAAATCTCAATCTCACAATGGCATCAACGAGAATGAATCTCGTATTCCTGGCAGAACAGACGAGTACAAACGCATGAGAGAGTTAGTTGAGATGGAAGAGAGACTTCAGGAACGAGTGGTTGACCCACTAGACGAGAATGTAGACAGCAGTGATGAGACGAGGAACAAGGAACCAGAGAAAACAAGGAACCTGGAGGCAAATGTTGTTCAAGTTGCTGATGGTCCAGGTTTGGAGTTGAACTGGAGTGGAAGTGAGTCTGGTCACATTTCCAAACCCTTGAAGTTTCCTCGTTCGAAACGCAGACATAGAGAATCTTTGGAACTACAACAGGCAAGGCCTCTCCCCCGTTGGTCAAGAAATGCAGAAAGTGTACCTAGAATGAAATGGTTGCAAGACGAAGTAAAAAATCTGAAGAGGGGTGTTCGAGAGTTGGGAGTGGGAAACTGGGCAGCCATCCTTGATCAGTACAAGTTCCTCTCACATCGGACGTCTGTGTCATTGAAGGATAAATGGCGAAACTTAGTAAAAGCTGGAGACATCAGTTTGGATGACAGTAATGATGACTAGTAGTAGCAATAGCCTTTTCAAATGTTGTCTGATTTAACTGAAGACAGG
>NC_085098.1:2606131-2706131 GCF_963422355.1 Corticium candelabrum | reverse complement strand
TAAGGTGTAAGTTTATTACCAGTTGGAGACGTCTGACTTTAGTTACCGTTACGTTTTGACTGCCTTGCTAGCTAAAAGCCAAATTCGCCAGTAGGCATTCCTTTAACGCATGCTAGCTTTCTACAGCACACAGAGTTGTGGTCACTACTCACCGAAAACGGCGGGATACCTTAGGATAACTTACAAGACAGCATTCTATAACGACTCATCTTGTCTCACACAGATAATGAAGAACAAGGTCCTAGAACTATGGAAAGACGGAACATTGTAAACCACTGACAGCGTAACCATGTGAAGTCCACATGTAAACATAAATTCACTAAAGCAGCTCTTATCAGTCATTATTTAGAGTACATCTACACATATAGCAGCACAGAAACAAATCAAACAATGTCTAGAGAAGACCAAATTCGCCTATGGGCGTGCCTTTAACGCACGCTAGCTTTTCTACCTCCTCTGCCAGTCTAGTGTCATGCAAGCTCTGCGATACTTCAATTATTGAGTTACTTTCATGGCACAACTGCTTTTTTAAAGAAGTTGCCTACAGTGACCATTGGTCACTTACTCATTTCACAAACACAAACAATGTTTTATACAATGACTGTTGCTCCACCCCTAGATCCACCACTGTGCATGAACGGTATGAAAGCATAACAGTAAACCAAGCAAGAAATCCCTGATAAAATCATCTTGTTTTGCTACAGCATAGTAGACCCATTATTTAACTTGTCCAAACAATCTATGAAGTAAATCCCAAAAGGTAGCTGACATAAAATCTTTAGAAAATTTAACCATCAATATACTGCCAAGGTGCCCTATACCCGTAAATCCGCCACTGCCTTATAGTTGCTGACCACCAGATTCATGGTACCATGTAAGCGCCCCTGAAGCATGTATACATGTCCAACTACAGCCTCCAACCTGCAGTTTGTCACTCAAACAGAGTGGTCATCATGTATGTCCATTGTTGTCTTCACAGCTAGCCTGTAGTCACTCCAACTGTTCGGAGTCTATAATAATCTTGTTGATATGATGTACCCAGACTATACACTTGCCCTTGACTACATACAATGTCACCTCGTTCACACATGGTTGATCATGCACGTGTTCACGGTAACCATGCCCAAAGGGAGGCATTTACACAGGTGAAAAACTGAGCGATACCATTTACCCATACCCTCATCAGTCTTTTATCTCTCCAGCCATCCCAGAGGGGAATACCTTGGTGGTACTTTACGGTATATAATATACAAGTCTGTATTAAGACATCTCATCTTCATATTAAAGTACTTCATAATATGTACCCACAAATGAAAGTCAGAGCAAATTGATAGGCAAGAAACAGTCCTTGCCGGGATATACCAATAATTTAATCAACAGACAGCAGTTTGCATTATTAAACTAACCCAACCCGCCAATCAACAAACTTTTCCTACAAAGCAAATATATACTCTAATTCCAATTTTAGAGAAAAAAACTAAGAATTTTTGATAGTGTTGCTTTCACTGTACTCAAGCTTCTGAGTTATAAGCTCTTATAGTAAGCATTGACAAACTCCAGGTGCATACCCAATCTACCTTGCCAACACTGTTTTGAGCCTGTACAGGTAGCTTCATTTCATCCACTAACGGCTGATTGGACTATAATAATCAACACCAGCATAGTTTTAGTTACCCATCACGAACACAATTATACAGCCATACCAGTGAATCAGACTTGAGAACTTCCATTCGACTTTTCAGTCCAGCACAAAAATCTAAGATTAATTTAACAGACCACAGTAAGTATTATTATATAGGCATTGATTTATGTACTGATTTCCTCAACATATACCAAAATGACGTTGATGAATGACACTAAATTAGTAAATTAGTTGCGTCAAACGACCTTTCATGCCACAATTTGAAAAAGCACACATGCCATGCATGTGCACACACACACACACACACACACACACACACACACACACACACACACACACACACACACACACACACACACACACACACACAGGACAAATAAAAGACAGACACAAACTAAACATACACTAACTTGACCCACACGTGACACCTGACAAACCGCACAACTTTATACTTACCACTCAAGGAACTTGAACCTAGCCAAACAGTATCGTCACATAAAAACACATCAATTAAAAACTGCTTGTACAAAGTCCTTGCCTGATTCGGATGATTGCCGCTCTCTTTCTATTCTCTTCAAGTTCCTTTCAATATATGTTTGAAAGAACTTAGACGTCCGCTGCATGAAAGGATCAATTTTGACATTAGGATGCTTCCGTTTGAACTCATACAGCTCATTCAAACCCTGAAACAAATGCAAGACCATTAGAGTGTCACCTACGTTTGTACGTGCTTGAACGCTTAATTAATTAATGCCTCCCATTTACCTAACGATAAGGTAACTATTGTAGACTGACTGATCTACCAGACTGACTTGTGTTTTGCTCAAGCAGCTTGTCATGCAGTTGCTTTAGTTCAAGAGTTAATTGAAATACATGTATATGCAACTGTTTGGTTTGTCTGTCGTACTTCTCTCTTTGTGTCGATCAGTAGTCATTCAGCTCTAATTTTGTAAGCATGCCAACCTTGGTCAGTTTACATCTTTCCTCACGTTTCATACCTCAACAGTGTTCTCCTTTGATCCAATCTTAGTAAATATTTCACCCAATTTGAGATTCGCCCACGGTGTCAAGTTGTCCCTTCTCCTCTGTTGCAGAGGTGATCCACTAGCAACTGGCTTCTCTACCCTCTCACTAGCACCAACAGTCTTTTCAACAACAGTTACCAAACTTTCAGACTTCACTTCTTCACTTTCAGATGGTGCACAAACACTCGCACCAGCAACTGAATCGTCTTTGTTTGTGCTCTCCTTCGCTTGCTCAGGTGCAATAACTTGAACTACAGGTACATCTTCTCTGTCCTTTAAGATTTCCGCCGTTTGCCCATTGGAATTGCCATCCTTGACACTGCGCGTAGGTTTCTTGCTTGAGTGTATTACTCGAATGTTAGACTTGATCTTCAAGCTCTTTGCCAAATAGTTGTAAGTATAGCTATCAGCACCGTCTGGTATAAGTGCAAGATGGTCAAGAATTTGTTTGCCTCGAAGCTCTGCCATCCTATGTAAGAAGGTTTTGACTGTGCGGAGTGGCATATCCGATGCGTATGTTGCCCAAACAGGAGGAGGATGAGCGGTAAGGAACTGGTGGACGTCAAAAAAGAGTTGATCAATATTGAGATGATGATGAGATTTGGTTAAAGCCTTTGCCATTCGCCAGAGGCACTACAAACATGACATAAATTACCACAGAAAACAACCAATCTTGTACAGCACAACAGTCTGACGTGTAGTGAGAGTGACTATAGAGTATGTTCCTATATTGATATGCCTTCCTGTCTGCTCTCTGTTGTGTCTGTCATAACTTTTCATGAGCACTTCCAGCTTAGCTGTTCGTGTGCTTATAAGTCTTGTCACATGGTAAACTGCCGTATGCATTCCTTGCACTAGATGCTCACGTGTTTCTCTACATCTAAAAAATGCAGCCGATATGCTTGTTTCCCTGCCCAAATGCCTGCCATCGTTCTATGCGTTCGTTTCTAGTCATCCTGGCTGTGTATGTGTCTACCGCTTACATATACTTGTCTGCAACTGTCCAATGTCATGTGCATGTTCAAACCTCCATGCTGTGTCCCAATAACAACTCAATGTTGTAAAATACTAACCTTCATAATCAAATCAACAAAGCTTGAGCTGCTACCTTCGCCACCACAGTTATCAGACATGAGCTGAAACAAAGCCCTGGCACACATGAAACAGTACAACCAGGAGCATATAAACCGCCTGATAGGCACAAACCCAAAGCAGTGTGTTCCGTTGGAATTGTCAATGACTTTCAAGACGAGAGAGTTGAGAGATCGAGTGATCTGAGCAGATTCTTCTAATAGTGTCATATTCTCATTCAGCATCAGCGTGATCATACATCGAAGTAAATTGTGCAAAACAGAACGTGATGCAGCCTGTGCCAACTCAGACCGGCCAAATAACTAGTCAGTAATTAAGAAACAGTTTAGTATCACCCAATGCGTGTGTGCGTGTGTTGGCATCTTAGTCGGTGCTCCTGTGAGTACCTGGCCAGGCTCTAGGAGATTGCTTATCACGGCCCTCCTGCGTAGTGCACAGGAACCCAGCCAACCTACTGGGGGCGTGACCGTGTATAACAGCAGCTCCTTATTCATTTGCCATCTATCCAACTCGTGTGTGTGTGTGTGTGTGTGTGTGTGTGTGTGTGTGTGTGTGTGTGTGTGTGTGTGTGTGTGTGACACAAAAAATGATGCGCCTTCATCTCACCATGGACAGAGTGTTTGCAAGGTGTCTCATCATTTTGGTCACCTATACAGTGCAGTAAAAATAGCTGTCATGACAAATCGCCCCAATAGCGTAAACAGTAGATTCCTACATTGTCTCTGATTACACGACTATTCTCAGACAGCAAGTGTGTGTTCACAGTAACCTGCACTTGAAGAGTAATGACACGTACGATCTACAAGACACAATACAACTAGAGTGACTCTCTCTTCAATTGGCATTTGTACATGAATATGCGTAGCTGTCATTTCCATCATTTCAATCACTGACCTGATCAACACGGCCTACGACTTCTTTACTTTGATCCCTTTTCCGCAACAGCTCTTGAACCTAAACACCACATTACGATCAGCTCAACACACCATCAACCGTCACCAAACTTCAAACTTAATTAACCCACTTGTTTCAAACTCTGCCTACTCGTTGTCATGTTATCACTTGAGATCTGTGATATTACAAAGCTCAATGCGTCTTGACTGCCAGAACTACTAGATTCTCCCGGTTGTTCCACTGCAGCATTTCTTGAAGGTGAAGCTACTTCACTGAATGACCTGTACAAAGTGTGCAAAAGTGATGACAATTGAGAGACACGTCTTAAAAGCTAAGCAACGGGCACGTACTTGGCAACATGAGAAGTGTCGTGAGATGGCAAAGAAGTTTGGTAAGTTTTCTGTTGATACCACAACTCTTCTTTGTGTCTGGTCATAAAAAATTCATGTCAATGACAGTGGCAGAAAAGAGCATGATAGCATATGGTAACAACACAAACACAAAACAAACAAACTGGCAACTAATGGACACCATCCATGGTTGCTTTTCCTTCTGCTGCACTCTGTTGCCTATTTTGTTGCTCATCATGTCGGCGCTTATGTCATACATACTTTTAGTATCAAAATACAGTCGTGATCTCAAAGGACAAATCTAGGTAATATCTTGCAACTTGGAAAAATTATACATATACAAAATACTAGATTACCAACCTATGTATACCATGTCAGTAATCTACATAAAAATATATTTCAAATGAACAATAAAACTCACTGAAGCCAAGTTTGGCAAGCCTTCTAGAATATCTACCATAAACAATTCCATGTGTTCTACACTCTGACAAATAAAATATAATAGACTGTAAAAGAGCTCCTGCAAGCCACAAATTTAGTCAACAAAGCAACTGCCCAAAGTCCCTATTGTGATGTCATTATGGCTAAACCGTTAGACAGACACAGATATCAACTACATGACATGTCAAGTAGTGTGTGTGTGTGTGTGTGTGTGTGTGTGTGTGTGTGTGTGTGTGTGTGTGTGTGTGTGTGTGTGTAGACAGAGATCGACACATGCTCAGTCACTGTCACTGCAATAAGTATTCATCTTTCAAGGAAAATAGCATAACTAATTTGTAGCCTGATGACAAACTAGAGACCTACAGCCTGACTTACAAACATGCTCCCAACTGCACAGTTTCTAACAGATAGCAGAGCAAATGCATCCGTGTGAGTTCCTAAAACATCATCCAGCTGCAGCAGAAAGAGTTGTGGAAAATCCTTCTAAAACTCTGCGCTGAAGTGAACCGCGATGACACAATAGTAGCCATCAAATACAATCCGTTAATGGCATGAAATGGGTAGATACCAAAACTGACAAATACAGCATATAAAACCTCAAAATTGTTGTATAGCTAGTTCTACCATGTGCACAAATGAAGTTGTTATGACTAAAAACTTCATTAATTACACTAAACGGCAGCACTTAAAACAGTGTAAGAAGAACATACACAGCTTATTAGCATCTCAGAGGGTACACATGAGCGTCTCATTTAACTATACCAACAAAGTGCATCACCTCACCAGCTGATTCATTGCAACTTCTGACTACAAGAAATAAGGGTCATTAAAGTTGAAACTCATGTTTAAACCTGACTTGATTTGCTTAATTCACTGTAATTGTACGTCCAGGGAAGGCTGCATATCACCATAAATCTGTTGGTAACTTTCATCCATTGCGATGAAGAACGCTACCTACTAACGTGCACAGTAAATGACCATTTTGCTGCCTGCCACACATCTGGATTAACACCAGAATGCATGCACACATACACTTATTGACACATATACACGCATACCCCATACCAACATAACCACGCAGTCTTTCTACAGTTCAAAGACGATGCAAACTGACACCAGTTTCCATCTGGTGCAATTAGTTCGTCTGCTTATGTTTATACAGATAAATATATTGTAAGTAACAGAAGAGAAATAAAAATAGACTGACTAAAACAAATAAAGTGACACACGCTATACTTTGCAGTGTATGTTATCGGAGAAAGATTTATCCATTCTTCATACTCTTTGTAGGTTGCTTTTGATGGTAAAGGTGGAGGCACAAGATCTTCATCTTCCTCTTTGATATCCCACTGCACATCAACAGTGGCCTTTGCAGGAGCTGATGAATGATTAACTTGGGTTAACTGAGAAGGTTCCCTACTGGAAACATTGAGTAAGACAAAGCTAAGCAACTAAAAGAAAATTTGGTACAAAAACAAACACATGGACATTGAGACATACATAGACATACAGAAAAATAGACTAACATAAACAAACAAACACACACACACACAAACACACACACACACACCAGCAGACAACCGTTTGCCTTCGCTGCACATGCACAACAAATACCGGTAATATTGACAAAGCCACAAAAATAAGTTCATCAAATCATACTTGGGTGATTGAAGTCTTGATTGTTTCACATCTCCAGCCTTATCAACTACAGCTGATTTAGCAACTTGAGCAGTTGTAGATGATGCAGGTTTTCCAATTGATCGTTTAATCCGTTCTTCAAGCAGACTCATATCTTTGTCAGACAGCTAAACATAAGCAATATCAGCACGTGCACACACACGCACATGTGCACACACACACACACACACACACACACATGCACGTGCGCGCACACACACACACACACACACACACACACACACACACACACACACACACCTTACTGCAAAACAACAGTGTTAAACAACTACAAAAGCAAACAACACACGACACGATGACCAACTCAGCCAACAAACTGCAAAAGTGTGCGTGTTAGTCCATCTGCAATGAAATCTGAGTATTTGCTTGACATTCCTAACTATTTGCCCATGCATGCTGTCTGAGTCTAAATGTCATTTAGCCGCCGAAATTTAGTCGCGGAACATTTAGTCGCCAGTACACTTGGCCTCCAGTACACTTAGTTGCCGTACCATTAGTCGCCAGATGCTTAAATTTACTGTAATTGCAAAGGAGGCAATTTTCTAACACACAAAGACACAAGTGTCAAGACATAAGTAATTTTAAAGACAAACTTGTTAAATTGTGCAGTCATCAAATACATACCTGTCAATACTTATGTTTTCAAAGACTACCTGTCAACACTTACACATAATATTATAATAATCATGTCAACAAACACCAATAGGAAGACGTCAATTACGCAAGGAGTGTTGCTACTTGCCTGTTGCCAACATATTCCTCTGTTGCTGTTGGTTGTGTCATTTCTGCGTGTCTATTCATGATAATGACAACAGTTCCCAAACGTGGTAAACTCTAGAGATGGCACAAAGTTGTGCCATAACGTGTATGATTTCAACAAGTTCTCGTCTGACTGCAGTATGAAATTCTGGAGATGCAAATTTCACACAGAAATGGAGACAAGAAACCCTAGTATTACTTACCTTGGAGGAATAGCTCACAATCTTAGCTTCTAATTGATGATGTGATATGCATGTAATTTGATACTGTAATTTTACTGTTTTAGTAGTCTTTGAAGACATAAGTGTTGACACTAATCACACTATATCATTTATTTGATGACCTAAATTTGACAGGTACATACAGACACGTTTTCAATTACATGGCGACCAATAGTACGGCAACTAAATGTACTGGTGACTAACTAAAACAGGCAACTAAAGTTCCGCGACTAATTTCGACCTATGCTGTCCAGCTCTACTTGTTAGCAGTCAGTACAAATGCACAATCCAAAATACCACCAAAGTTGCCCCTCTCATCTCACCTGTCCAACCAGCTTGTATATTTTATCTCCCTCCAGTCTATAAACTTCAACTAAAGCATTAAGGGCAGCAGTTCTGACAGTGCTGTCTCTATCACCGATATTTTGTGCAACCACAGGTAGAGCTTTAGCAGCTGTAGGTTGACAAACGCTTGTCCCATAGCGAGCTATCAGGCATCCCATCTCCTCCAGGCACTCTAACAACACAAGAAAGAGCGATAAGTGTCCATGAGTACTATGATCAATGTCAGTACACTCAAATCCTTTATCTAAATGCCCATATCCTGGCATGTCCCTTCTACCTTCCAAAACATGTGAATTGTATGTAGCCATAAGGCCAAGTAAGCAAACCGTGTTTAGATAAATGTACGGTACAGTTTCTTGTCAACAGAAGTGTGCAGCTTGTTTAATTGCTAGTCAAGACTTACCTAAAATGTCTGCAATTCAGCAGCAGTAAAAGTCTCAGTAACAAGTAGTAATGATTGTGGTAATAATGCATGAACTGGAGAAAGAAAATACATACAGTACATGTAAATTAATGATGTAATGATGTAAGTTATGTATGTGTACAAGAACATACATGCAGAAGTCAAGGCAGTCAAAATGGTGAGACCTGTAGACATGCATACTGCCTCAAATAACAAGTACACTGTATCCAAGTGTAGAAGGTCAATCCAAACTCCAACCTCATTCTCTCTCACCTGCTCTCTGTCTTGCATTCTTAGACTTGAGGCCATCATGAATAAAATTGTACATCTTTCCCGAAGGATAAACATTGCACATCAACCTCAAAAGTTGCCTCACATGCTTTCTCACGACATCCTTAGGATCTCCAACTTTCATGATCAAGTATGGCAAGAAACATGCAGCCTCAAAGTCCAGCAGCTGGTAGTCTGAGTCTGAGAGAAACGAAAAAAGAGTTTGGAGAAGCTCCAAACATTTGACAAGGACAGTCGTATTTGTGTCAAAAAAGCGAAGCGTGATCCACTTCAGAATGAGATCAAGAGTAGAGACGACTTCAGATGGACTGGACCCCACACACTGTAGTAACAAATGAAACCTATCAAGTACCACACAAATCTTAGTCTTTCTACGAACGTCTCCACTGTACCATCCAATTGCATAAGCATTACTGTACAATTATGCCTATTATATACATAGAATGCCTAAGAAGTAGGTCACAGCAGTTCTTATTAGAAACTGAATTAGCCCTAATGAATGTTGTTCAGCACAAACCTACCAGTGTAGGAGTGTCAGCTTATTGCGAATTAACATTCACAAAATGAATCATAGAAGCAGCAATTGTCAAAGCAAGGTCATAATATTGACGTCAAATCAATTTCAATGTTTTGTGCTGACAATGATGTCAACAATATTGTAAACACGCATACTTCAAACAATAGAGTGAGCTGTCGTAACACTAGTCTTTGATGCTAAAATAAACAAGATCTATTCTAACACAAGTAAACTAAATGTACTGCAGATCAACTGTTGCCCAACCCTCTTACTCACAACACCTGCCTGCCGATGCAATAAATATTTAATTCAATTGTTAGTGTCCAGGCTAGACTTCAGTTGCATACACATCTAATTCCAGTAAAGAGCATACATAGTTTGTAAACAAGCACAACATCTAAACCAGACATTGTGCATGTAGTGGTGGCCATTGACACTGCATGGACATCAATGATTCAAAAAGCTAACATTTTTTTGCTTTGCTTTGCCAAACAATTGTTCTAAAATTCAATGGTTCAGAATTGGTGCTCTAATCGAAAGGTATCAATAACAACTCTCCCATCAATTTTGCTTCAAAACTGAAGGTATTGAATGCATGCTCACATCTTTTCTACTACTGTTATATAATCAATACCTCAGAGAGTGTTGCTAGAGCTGCAAGATGTTGCTTGAAATCAGCATGAAAGAGTTGTGTGAACAACGTCTTGCTGCAACATGGCTGAAGCTGATCCTTAAGCTGATCAGTACACTCATCGCGCGGAGCAGTAAAGTTCCATTTCAAAACCTACAAAACAATAAAGTAACCATTCACAAGTAGCGTGTACACAAAGACATACACTGTGCCCGGCATGCAATCAAATGCAAACACAAGCATAGCAGATTGTCTTACTTTTAATGCAACTTCGTCTCTGTGCCTTTTTTCCTTGTTGCTTGCCACCAGTGGAGGTCCACTGTCCTCATCAATCGCAGCCTTTGATGCAGGCACACTTCCAACACTCACAGGCTGTTTTGTTTTTCCTCCTACACTACTCTTTGCTCTTGAATCTCCTGACTTTCCAGGCTTCTTACTCTCCTCGACAGTAGGACCTTTCGATTTTATTCCTGATGGAGCTGAAGCTTCAGCCTTTGCTACAGTAGCAGAAGACATAGCTGATTGTTTGCTCTTCTCAAGCACAGCCATGACCACTTGCTTAGATGCCGGCTACAAGTAAACAATAATGAAAACAAAATTGATTCTAAGTTGCAAAATCTTCCATTTATTACAATTGTGCAAAGCTATGTGCTAAATCACACATGTGCAAAAAGTAAAGTTTCCATTGTTTGTGACTTGAGCTGCATCCCAAGAACTAACAACTTTGTGATCAACAGGTGATAATTACGAAGTGTCAAAATTCGATAATAACATTTTTAAACCACATCAACAATCATAAACCTTTCACCACCACAAACAGCAAAAACATGAACATTCACAAACACAAACAAGTCCACACAAAAAGTAACCTACTTTAAGTCTTGAAGCTGCCTTAGCCATTGCAGTGTAGCCAACATGTGACATGATATGTGGCAAAACAGTCTGGCCCCGTTTCCTTACTTCAGAGTTTCTATCCTCTAGGCATGAAATGACTGGTGAAATAATAAGATTAAATTCAGGTGGAAGATTTCCTGCTTCAGGCAGCTTCTCTTCAAGCCAATGAAGTAACTAAAATAAATAAATATAATCTTAGCTGTGTGTGTGCACGGACATGTGTGTATTTTAACCATAAGATACAAAAACTGCAACAACAAGTACTCACCTCTGTTTTCAAGTTAGGATTATCTGTTGTCAAAGCATTGCTGATAATTTCCGTCTCAATAAATGGACTAAGTGTCACTTCATCAAACAACTTATTCATCGTTGCAATGGCAGCACTTCGTACCTGAGGCTACACAAAATCAAAATATAACAAGCTGCTTACACCATACATCACAGTAACTACATCTACTATTTTGCTTATCAGTTGGTCCACCCAAACACACAACCACTCATCCGTACAACATTTGCCTATAGTCGTTTGGAAACTGTTCTTATTTACAGCAAATGTGCCACTAAGCATAATCAAGATTGTGGTGCACGGTTCAACCACACAGCCCACAGTTGGTCGATATTCCGAGGTTGTAGTTTAGTAACGTGCTTTACTATACGTGTACGTACACCGGTGGCAACCAGACAGCGGTCTTACACTGTGGAACAGAAGTTGAGCTTTGTCAAAAGGCTGAAAGAAGAATTCGAAAGCCATGTCAGCCTTGTGTCGAGTGAGCTGGGTATTGACCGGAAGAGCTAAGGTACAAGAATGGAGAGATAAATTAGCCTCTAAAGAAACGCCTGACAAAAAGTGTAGAAGGGCAGTCGGGTCTCACACTCGCCTACTATGTGGTACATTGTACGGTATTCAAGTCATCCATAGTTTCCTATGAAATCCATAGTTTCCTATGAAGTGCCCAAAGTTACTGGGAACGACTTTTCTTCCATAAAATCCCATTTTCTGTATTGCAGCCCTGGGCACTGTTTCGGGAAATTCCCGGTATTAGTCTGTCAACCAGTAATAAGAAGTACAAGTTGTACACACACTGGATGATATGCAAGAACATCCCTTCCTCTAAAGCAACAACACTGTTTTCACTAATTCATGTCACTCTTTGCTAGCAAGTAACTTAATTAAAGAAAGTAACTAGACACACTGCAGACATGGCAGTTTTACACACACACACACACACACACACACACACACACACACACACACACACACACACACACGCATGCACGCACACGCGTGCACACACACACACACACACACTCACACACAACACACACACACACACACACACACACACACACACACACACACACACACACACACACACACACACACACACACACAGTCATAGCTATTTAAAAACTGATGTACACTCAAACCTCCCTCCTTAATCCAGACCTCCGAGATCCAAACACATCCCTAGACCGGACACTTTTCCGAGCACATATCTGGTCTTGGGGCTCCGAGGGTAAGTGCTTTGGCAAGAAACACTCCGTATAAACACTCAATTCTCAAGCCGTCTTGACTATCACGTGCCAGTGTGTAGGAGAACGTGTATGTAACGTATGTAACTGTAGTAACATGTACATTACACTGCAGTGTTCTAGCCAGGATTTTTGCCAACCATCAATATGACGTCATTAAATATAATGACGTTATTAATAACGTCATCAAATGTTTGATGTTGACATATTTGGAATGACATCATAAAATTACTTTATCTGTTCTCTAGTTGCATTAGAATCAAATGCAACATAAGACAGACAGACAGACAGACAGACAGACAGACAATACTGTAGATGATTACAATGACAAGTTAACTTAAAACTGGAATTATGAGCTAACCTAAAGAGTAAGCGTGTACATTACAAAACATGAGATTGAAGATCAACAGTAATTAGTAGAATTCCTGCTACAACCACAGTCACTCATTACCACTTCTTGTGTGAAAGGTCAACAGGAATTCACCTCAAACACCAACAAGGAGACCATGCACTCCCAAAGATTACCAGATGTGAGAATATGTACTGTCCTGCAGCAACTTTGGGACCATCAAGACAACTAATGTCTTTAGATCGTGATCCCACACTATGCATGCTAAGGCTTCCATTCCTGTCCCAACAGTCAATAAATGCTGTTTTCCCCACTCCAAACATCCCTTCCCTCTCCCAACCATCATTTTGATGGTACTGACAGTACGGGCGAGAACACTGTTACAGTGTAGTACAAGTGTGTACTGTACACGCATACTGTATGCAAAACTGGTATGACATTCACCAAACCATACATTAAAATAGTCTGGGATTCCAAGGATATAACAAACGTTAGCTATCTCTATCTCTCGGACATTTCTAGAATTCAGACAGCAACTGGTCAAATACTGTCCGGATTAGGGAGGTTTGAGTGTATAGCCAAAACTTAATGCAATCACTCGTCAAAGCTTTCTTCACATTGTCATTTAAAGAAGAACTCCAACAGAAATACAACCTGATCTCAAAATGTACGCTTTATTGTGAAACTTCATGCTGCGCTACTTTCAGGCTAACAGTCGCTTTGGCAGCAGAAAAATGCAGGTTATGTACGGAGCATGCGCCAGACTGACACATCATTGGCGCTAAGCTCCGCCTACACCAAATGCCTCCATATCTCAGTTATCTTGCCAGTAAACTACACGAAAACTAAGCAGAAATAGTAACTATAGAGGGATCTTGTGTTTTAAGGCCTTAGAAGAGCTTTTTGTAACAAAGTAGGATACTAGAGGCTGTTTTCCCCAGCAGACTCGACCTCCTTGCACAGAAGATGAGGCTAGCGCAATAAAACTCAACAGTAATTAGCGTCAGCCTTCGCTCTATTGATCTACGATGAGAAACACGCACAAAGTTCAAGTATGTCAAGAAAGCATAAACGTTCTCTTCAAGAGACCTGCGTAGGCGAACACGCCCCTTCTTGTTGTTCTCAAGTCATACGTCCACTTCAAATTTAGGTAGCAGTCCGGTGTGCTCAGCTTTGGCGATCAGCATCGTTTCTAGATAAACCGCGCTAGAGGATTGAGTATCCGGGAATAACAAAGGGGCAGTATATTGCCATGGTCATGAGTCTACACACTGTGCAGGGTGAAACAACTTACATACTACAGTACCAGCTACACCGTCTACATCATTGTGCTCGGGTAAAAGTCTAAGACTCAATCAAAGCGATTCTGCATCTGTAACACTTCGTCCAGCCACTGTTTGAAAGGAGCGTATCCGCTTACTCAGATCTCTCCAAGAGAACCTCGTATTTGAACCCTCTGAGTGGTTCTCTTCGTAGATTGACAGAACGAAGGCTAACGTTAATTACCGTTGAGTTTTGTTGCGCTAGCCTCACCTTCTGTGAGACAAGAGGGTCAAGTCTGCTGAGAGGAAACGGCGTCTAGCATCCTACTTTCATTGCAGAGAGCTCGTCTAAGGCCTTAAAACACAAGATCCCTCTATAGTTACAATTCCTGTTTAGTTTTCGTGTAGTTTACTGGCAAGATAACTGAGCTATGCAGGTAATTCATTTAGTGTAGGCAGAGCTTAGTGCCAATGATGTGGCAGTCTGATGCATGCTCCATACATAACCCGCGTTTTCTCCGCTACCAAAGCGACTGTTAGCCTGAAAGTAGTGCAGCACGAAGTTTCACAATAAAGCCTACATTTTGAGATCAGGTTGTATTTCCATTGAAGGTTCCCTTTAAATTCACATTTTAGTGACTAAAATTTTACAGCAGTACATTTGTAACACATTTGTCATTAGTTCCCCATGAAAAAGCTATAAGCAAACAGACTACAACAGTAACATAAAATACCTTTCCATCTGACAAAACATTTATGACTCCAGGTCCCCAAGCTTTGAGATATTTGGCTACAGGAGAGCCCATTGCTGTAGCAATGTTGCTAACAATTTCCAGAGTAGTGACAACCTAATCACAGCAACAAAATCAAGACCTTTTCAGAAAAAAGAAAAATTAATAGACAAACTAACCAAAGTGAAAATAAATGCAAGAAACACACATGCTAAGAAGCAAAGTACCAAAACACATTGCAACCACACGCTAATCAACAGACTGACCCCTCCAAACACGATGAGCAAAATATATGTATTTACAAAAGTGAAACAACTTAACACATGCAAGTAAACATGCACATGTGCACACACACACACACACACACACACACACACACACACACACACACACACACACACACACACACACACACACACGCACACACCAGATTCTTGTTTGAATCAGAAAGGCGTCCCTTCAGTGCAGGAGGTAGATCTCCCAATGCCGGAGTAATAAACTTTGCAGCTGACAGTATCTCACTCACCTGCCAACACACCACACTCACAAAAACATCGTCCATATAAAACACAAACATGCCAACCTTTGTTAGATTCTCTGCACGAACTTTCCAGTTCTTGTCGCCTAATCCCTTGATGATATCTGACTTAAACTTGCCACTGCAATAACAGAATTCTCAGGCTATCCACAATAAGAGTACTCTGTCTAACTAAAAGTTTCTAAGCAACCCAGTTAATGAAATGATACAAACGTAAACTGTCTGCATGGCCTGTGTGTCCATCCCAACCACCAACTTTAAAGGCTACGCACTACACTCCAGTAGAAGTTTTATGCTAATCTTATCATCGACCAAGTTTTCAAATCACATGGTTATTCAAACTGAATATCATTATCAATATTACCATGACCATTCTAAGTAACTAGCAGTATTACGTCTTATCGTGACCATCAATCATAACACTTGACATTCTAACACTTTTGACTGCAAACATTACCCACACAAACTTCCTTCCATACCACATTCTAACATAATATGAAATCACCAACACTTGACTTGTACGTCATACAGACTGATCATACCAACAACCAAGCCATCTGTTGTAGGTGCAGTCAGAATGTAACTTTTTTTCTACACCTTCACTACTCAGCGCTTATAAAGAAAGCACCACAAGCAAGAAACATCCAATAAAGCAATATTCAAGAAGAAAAGCGTTGCAGCACATCATTTCTCCATTGACAAGAGAAAGCATTTCACATCAACAAAAATAAAGCATGTAAACTCAAAAGCACAAACCAGGTTGGCCTCAAACTTTACAATGCGCCATGCTCATCTTGATTTTTGCTATGGGAATCCAAGTTTCTCAATGATGAAACATGCTTTGTTAAAACAGAATCACAAAATCATGAAGCAGTTAACTGCTAACTCTGTGACCTATAAGCAAGTTGATGTCAGTGTTAACTAATACTTTTCTTGATAATTATGTGACTCATGCGACTCAGAAATGCAACTACACAGGCTTGATTAAAGCTCAGTACGTCCAGTGGAAGCCACAACAATGCTATATATAGAGCAACTGGCAATTCTCGTTTGCACGTGACTAGACAGAAGCATATCATCAGACTGAATGAAAATACCTTCAGGAAATGTGGTGATATGAAATGAGCAATGCACATACAATCCAATCACCTCCTCTACTCAGGTTATTCGGATCAGTAAGTTAGCAAACTGATTTTTCTTTGCACTTGTATCTCACCGAAACTTTCATAATGTGACATCTTGTGAGATGGCTTAGATGACAAGTCTCACACATAATTAGCTGTAATCTAGCCCTTGCTTCTGCCTCATCCAACTCATCATAACATACTGACTCTGGGATAAGCCATCTAACTGCTGCAGCAGCAAACAAGATGCAAGCAAATGGCCAAAATATTAGAGTTACAGTGTGATCAGTAGACAAAATCCATTTTGTGTGCGTGGTAAACTGTTCAACTGGTAGCAGTCACACCTGCTTGCCTTTTATTTCCCTGGCTTCCAAATGTGCCTAGCCTTCTATCCAGCCTCTATCAAAGAATCCAATGTCTGCATCTTGCCTAGGTGTCCATTCAATTTCTTAAAGTCAATGTCTGACTATTGACTATTCTAGGTTGCAGCAGCAAACACAGTGCATTTCCTTATGTGTCCCACTAGTATAGTCAACTAGAGCAGTCAGCTGGCTTAATTAATTAATTAAATGATTAACTCATATAAACTAACAACAAACTGCATTACCTCACATCTGTACGAGGCATCAGATCTGCCATAGACACTTTTTGTGCCACAGCACCTTCTTTACTTTCTCTCTCTTCTTCCGAGGCTCCTCTTGTAGGATTAGGAGGTGATGTGTCAGCAACGCGAGCAAACTCTGCATCAATCTGAGACAATAGTGCTGGCTTCTCATCTTCTAAGAACATTCTGAGTTGTGAGCCCATGTACATGTGCATCACACCAAGCAGTGAGATGGCTGCACCACGAACAGCCTAAACAAAGAGATAACTAGAAATATAGTCTAATGTAAGTGCATGCCTGCTATACAAATTCATGATGCTACTACAGAAAGTGAGCACCATGCTTTCTCAACTAGAAAGACAAACAGACAGAGAGACAAAGATGACAAAGACAAAAACAATCAATCAAACCAAAACAATTGAATGTCAGACAAACAAAATCAAACACAGTGATACAAGAAACCGACAAACAAACAAACAGACTGCAATACTAGACTCGTACCAATCCTCTCCTCGCACACCATATATTCACATGCTCAACCACATGCTCGCGTTACACTCTCCTTGATCACATACTCGTGTTACACTCCCCTCGCGAGATGAGGACTGGGTCAGTGCACTTTCTGGCCATTCCACGTTTCAATTTTTAGTTTGATAAAAATTAAAATTTCAAAATTGAAAATTGAGTTACTACATATAAGAAAATCAAAAATACAAAACTGAACTAACAGCTGCACTTTCCGACCAAGTATGCTCTATTTTAGTCTTCAGTGACAGCACCTAGACGTGATAAAGCAATTTGATTGAGGACAGAGTCTCCTTCAAGGTGTACACTCTAGGTGACAATCTCAAACAACACGCTGATGAAATAGGGGTTAGCAGTAACGATCTAGGATTCTATAGGAAAGAAATTTTTGTTCAGTTAACGTGGCATCTTTAATTTGTGGATTGTACACTTGCGCTAGTAGAGGGATTCAGTTTGTACACACTTGCAAGTACACAGTAAAGGTGCACCCGCACTTGCACCACAGCGATTAGAATTGTGGCACAGGTTTAACTTAAGCATAGCACAGTTTGCCTGCACTTGCCCTAAGCTGATTAGCTTGTTTTAGCACAATTACTCAACACTATAAGTACAAAAATGTGATAATTGAACTGTATAACAGACTGCTCAGATAATGATCTCCTGGATACAGGTATTGTTGCTGAAGAAAATAGGCAATCTGACCAAAGGTGTAACAATCAACATAAACAAGGCGCTCGAATAATTCAACAGAAACTCTCTCCATGTTTATCATGTGCTAATTATTGCTTTTGGGGAATAATCGCCTTTTTAAACCCACAACCCTAATTGCTTTGTATACACCTGCAAGTGTGTTACAACCAATCCCTCCATTAAAAGTCTACAATAAACAAATTACGCCACATCAGCTGAACAAGAATTTGCTTCCCTAGAGAATCCTATAGATCGTTTAATACTGCATAGTTATTAACTGCTATTTCATCAGCAGTATGTGCTATTTGAGTGGTTCCTCTGTCAATTATCACCTAGAGTGTACACCTTGGAGGAGATGGTGCCAACAATCAAATTGCTTTATCACGTCTAGGTGCTGTCGCTGAAAACTAGATAGAATACTGGTATACTTGGCCGGAAAGTGCAGCTGTCATTTCAATTTTTAACTAAACTAAAGAATTGAAAAATGGAATAGCCACAAAGTGCACTGTCCGGACTGGGTATGAATCTACTGTAATGCTACATAACAAAGACATTTTGTTGCTCAGAATCAAATGCATCAACATTAGTGTCTACTTCACAAACATTGTAAGATTAGTTAAAGGTACACTCCGTCATTTAGCGTTATGCCCCCGCAAACTTGATTGCATATTTATGCAATCAAGACAGAATGTTGGTTTGAACTACAGGCAAATTTTGTTATGAGAGCGCTAGATATTACCCTCAAATAGCGTGAAAACAGAGCGCATATGATGGTCACGTGCTGAACATTCCGGCGACACGCACTAAGCTAAGAACTTTGCTACTGTCAAAATGCTAGAAGTCATTCGTGAGACGTTGATAAAATGTGCTCATGGGTTACAAAATGGGCGTAGATGCGCATGCAATGCTAAAAGAACGAACTGCACTCCATTTGTGCGCTTACACTTATCACGTGATCTACTTATTCCTTACCACATGATCACCGTATGTGCTCTGTTTTCACGCTGATATGTAGCGCTCGCATGTTCAAACCTGGTTTTGTGTAAAACGTAACCTATTTGATGCCTTTGACCTGAAGAAAGATGACAAGTTGGTTTGCGTGTGACCTGAACTTTGCTTAACAACGAGATTACAAAATCGCTCCCGTAGATTTTCCTTATTTGTAACGGTGACTACGCTCTGATATCCAGCTTAATTACGTATAGTATGCAATCCAGTTTGCTTGGGCGTAACGCTAAATGACGGAGTGTACCTTTAATGTCCACATCTTGCTGAAAGTGTTGTGAAATTCAAAATGTAAAACGTTTCAGTGAACACTTCACAAAGTGGTATTTTAGAATCTTCACTGTTGAGTCTGCCAACTCCATTTGGACACATTGGCCAGTCCAAACAGTATTGTCTTCAGCTAGCTGGACACATTTTCTTGTTGGCAAATAAACCAAACCATTACAATCGAACATCCACGCACCCATACTAAATATTATGATTTACTTTGTTTCACACTAAATCCCAACAAGTGACAGAAATAAAACAAGTCAACTGAATCAACAGAATAGAGACCTGCCTGGAGTCACCTGTTTGGGTTCGTTCCAAGTCTTTTCTTGGCAATTTAAAAGAAAAGCTTTATGGTTAGATTTAAAAACACCACAGGCTTTGCTCCCATTAAGTTTCAATAGTATAGTCTATTAAATCCACAAGTTACAACTTTATGTCTGGGCCTGCTATTTTCAAAGTTTATGTCAAATGTTGTGCAAAAAAGCAACATCGAGTTAGTACAAGTAAGAAAAGTATGTAAACAATTAACTACAGCAAATGACCATGGCATTCTACAAACTTGCACTAAAGTGATTTTTGCACATGCACACACACACACACACACACACACACACACACACACACACACACACACACACACACACAATATATATATATATATATATACATGTACATATTATATATCAAGATAACAACCCAAACATGACTCTTCATTTAGAAGAATACGAAAATACTCACAAGCCACGCCTTCCTTTATTTAATTAACTTGTAAAAAATACCTAAAATTCATTTTATGTGACAGGGTAACGCAACAGTTAACTTCTTACTGGATTTGTTGCTGCCAGCATTGTTTTGACGTAGTCAATATGTGGCTTTATTTCGATCTTCAAGCTAAATGCCTTGATTGCCTCACCAAGCCAACTCAGAGCTTCTGCCTGGACTTTGGGACTCTTCTGTTCGCTAGAGTGTTTACTGACCTACAAACAATACAAGGACACATGGTAGGTTTCACACACCAAGTAATAACTATCCAAAACTGACACCTGCAAGCTAACATAATTCAGTGACATCACTCCGCTGAGCACCATGAGAGTTTCTATTGACTGTGGCTTAATCTAATGATCATAAAACAAAGACAAGATAAACAGTATTACTAGCTAGTACAGTATAAGAAGGTGTCTCCACTAGCTGCTAAACATGTTTAGAAGTTGTTACAATTTGAGCATGTCTCCACTAAAGTTAATTAAACTTGTTTAACCCTAAACCTAAAAGGTTTTTGCTACACCTGATTCAGAGATAGTTTAGCTCAAGTAAACAAGTTTAACCGTCACATGATGGTAACTCATGCCAGAGTAAAGATGGATACTAAGCCATTTCACTTTCTTTTTGCTCTGTTTATTCTACAATTGTAGCACTGCTCTAATGCACTCTCAGACGCTGCCACTCATGATTTCTCCCTGATACCAAGTCAACAAGTTCCTGGACACAAGTGTAAAGTTCCCAAACTACCAAACATAAGGTGGAAACGCTTCTTTTCCAAACATGTTTAGTGCTAAACAAGTTTTACATTAAACTAGTTTAGATTAGAGCAAGTGGAAACGTGCCCTAAGTAACTCATGAAGAATTCACACGACAGTGAGCAAAGTTCATTACTACGTCGGGTATACAAACAAAACAATGATGCAATTCAAAAACAAGATGGCAACCAAACACAGACAGAAAGATGGTGTACACGCAACACAAACAGAAAAATGTGCCGACCCAATTATAGTTGGTGTTACTGGAGAAAGTAGAGGCTCATAACACAAACAAATGTCATACAAGACTGTAACAAAAACCATTTAAATCTGAGATCAGGAGAAACTGTTCCCCAAAGACTGCATAAACACTTCAAAATCACAGAAGTTCCCTTCAAGACATGAAGAGATACAGAAACGTGTAATATGCTGCTTACTTGACTATCTGACTCTATCTCTATTGTAAATTTATGAGCATAATCAACAATGACATAGTCTGCACAAACAGACATACAGAGAAACAAAGACGTTACCTTGACATCAGCCAGTTTATCTACAAGTCCTGGCACAACACATGCAGCACTTCTCTTTCCAAAAACAGTTGCATTCTGTGCAATAAGTGCTACTAGGTCAAATCGAGCCTTCATCACCTGCAACACAAGCTCCATCAAAGTCACACCTTCCATCGACTCACAATCAATGTCTTCATCTCTGGCTGTTAGTCACAATGGTCTTTAACAGTCATCTGGCAACTATGTAGATGTACGTACCCAAAGTAAATGTGACTGTAACTCAGGGTTCTAGTCAAATTGACGGTTGGGAAGACTTTTTGATGGTTAAACGCTGTCCAACCGTCACACTGTGTATGCTCAGTGTTGACAAGGAAAACACACAATGCATGATTGACGATCACAAATGTTGTAGGCTTTACCTGATTCTTGTAAAATAGACTTACTTTAAGATTGAGGTCATCTTACATCATAAGAAAGAATGTTTATAAACTCAGAAATTATTGGAGACCAAAGTAAATCTCCACAAACACCAAAGAAGTGTGGCCAAAAACATGTGGCCTGCAACGATAGGGCTGCAACACTAAAACCCTGACTGTTACGAGATGTTTACCATTAAATAATATCATTCATTATATGTAATGCTAGTTGAAGCATGTGTTTCCCAAAACTACTAATAGTTGAAAAGGTAAGGTAAATGCGTAAGACTTAGAGTAAAGCTCCTAGGAAATCCCTGAACCTGTCTGTTGTCATACAGTTTGTTTGTCTTATGTCTCAGTGTTACAAATCAGCATATCCATCATTGTACTGTACTTGAAAGTTGCTGTCTTTCCATCCTGGTTTCTTGCCAGCTAAAGTATGGACAAACACTAAAGAGTTGATTTCATCAGGAGCCATATCAAGTAAAGCCTGAAATAAAAATCAACTAGTCAAACCAAAAATTACAATGAACTGAAAGCACAAACTATGCCACAAGAGTGCACAAATAGTCAAAATACATGCATGTAGGAAGGCAAACACATAAGCAAAGTCTTTCGACCTCCATGTAGGGTGCAAATCCTGTACCAAAAGGTATCAATATCAATCCACATGAATACTGGCACAGCCATGCCAATAGCATAAGCCCAGTTGCAATTGGCAGTGGGCAGTCACCACGTTCTTGGCTATGTAACGTGCACATAGTGAGCACTGCAGTCCACTCTGCTGGAGTTGTTGCTGGAAAAGGTACCCCACCATGCAGGCATGTATAAGTATTGATAATGATCTGACATAGCTGGTCAGTTTGCAGTCGCCATGTAGGCCCCAAATGACAAAGGACCCAAAGTGTTGATCTGGTGCTAGATGCCTTCTTCAAACAGGTGAAAGGGAATCACTTCTTTTGTAGCCTGTTCAACCATGACTGTTTCAATCAGCTCGTGACTGGTCTCGGGGGGGGGGGGGGGGTCGAGAACCACAAGCCTGACAGCAAAGGCTGGGCGTCGCCATACTCGACAGAGACCTGAGACTTGATGTCCAGGCATAATGAATCTTCTTGTCCTTGCACAGCCACATCAGGTGCTGCATCAGTGTGAGCACAACGGTAATGGGAAGTAGCATGACCTGGAGCGGTTTTTGCGACAAGTATTACCAAACATCATGCCTTGGTCACCACTGTCTTCTTTGTGTAGCCTCTTGACAGCGTTGATGTCCTAAGCTATATCGAATAGACAATCACATACATACAAAAGAATAGATAGGCAACTGGAAAGTGCAAGAATGATTGTACAGACAAACATTCAAACAAACTAGATTTACAAAAACAAATACAAACATAAACTTACCGTCTTGAATTGCTCACAAGCAGCCAATCGTTCCTTCCAGTTTGCATTTGCAAGACCAGATAAAACCTTAGCAGGAACAAGCTCCTGAGCTTTAGCCTCAATCTCTTCACTCTAACATGACATGTTGCATAATACACATAATCACCACAAAGTACACCATAAACAGCTTTCTGACTGATAAGCCGGGTTCTGAAGGAATGGGTTTGTCCTTGAATGCTCCAACAGCAGATCCACCACCACGCTTTCCTTTTGCAGCAGCTGGTTTGACAGCTAATGATGAATGTGCACTCAACTACAACACAGAGAGAAATAATGACAAGATTACAACAAACACAAAATCTTACACTTTTAATTAATTAAACTACTAAATGAAGCTGTGTGAAAACCCTCGCTTCCACAGCTATGAGCCCTCTGAAGAGCTATGCTTAACTTGTTGCAAAGTATCATGAGTTTAGAAAATCATTTTCCTTCTAAGCGCACTGCTTGTAAAATCTATTTACACTCATACAAAGTGGCTGTCATTTCACATGACCAAAGCCCATACCACCGCTGAATAGTCTGTAATCATCAAAATATAAACAAAAGTTATCACATACGAGACATTTATGCCATGTTAGGATCCTGTATAAAAGCAGTACGCCAAAAAACAATCGATTTCGTGTTAGCAGTTGCAGACAAATAAGTTTCTGTTGCTTACCGTACAAGATGAATTAATTATTGGCGAGAAATTTATTTTGGCAGATTGGCAGATTTTTCAGCGACCGCCAATATAAGATCCGCCATTAATTTAGCCACCGAGATATGTTGACGTTATCACCCACGTGAATTAGGCATCATATGGTGATGTGGTGGTATGTCACGCAGATGAGACCACAAGATGGTAGGTAATCCCTGCTTGCTGTCTGTTGTGCCTATGAATGAGGCTGTGAAGCTATGGATGAAGCTGCACTGTTATGTTGACGTGAGTCCAGTTCTTTGCACTGACACAGCAGTTGTTCGTCACTAGGCAGTAGTTGGAGACCAGTAAGTTAGGGAAATGTGAGCCACGAACACAGCTGTCAATGACAAACTCCTCCATGATCACCTACATGTATGGTATGACATATCAGTTATCAAACAACGACGTCTGATGTCCGACCCGGACCGCCAAAATAAAATCGTTAATATGCTTATCCATCAATTTCTTAGCAAACCGCCAATATAAATTCCCGCCAATGTTTCATCTTATACGGTATGTATTTCCAACAAGACCTAGTAATTGCAAATATGAATTAGACTGTTCTGGTAAACTCTTTATGAATGCTGGCTGTTTGTGATTGGCAGTTCGTCCATTGTCTGTGGCTGCCATGTACAACCACGTGCAAATACTGCTCAATGATTGGACCACAACAGGGGTGTGGTACATTCCTGAGTGTGACAGGACATAGTCACCCATGTACATGGACAAGCAGACAAGAAATGAGTTATGCCTTATGAGTATTCAATTCCCACTGTCAAGGACTTTCAGAAGGCTCCATTTCTTATGACTCATCGCTGAAATAATTTAACAACTTGGGAGGCCATATTCTCAAATAAATAAGTTATCAAAATACAATAGCAGAACTCCTTACTGGTTTTGCACCCAAACGAGGCTTAGTTGCACTTTCTACTTTCACATCACCTTCACTTTCAGTTTCCTTCTTACTCTAACAATTACACTATTTAATCAATACCAATAAAGCATACTTGCATGATGCATCCCACATACCTTTGCAGTTTCAATGTTCATTTTGGGTCGTTTCTTTACGACTTTCTTTGCCTCCTCACTTTTGGGTGCAGAGGTATCCTCACTTGATGATGGAACGGACATTGTAACTGCTTTCTGTGACTTCTTTACATCTGAAGATGCAGAAGGTTTTGCCTACACAAAAGAGAAGAACCTTACAAACAGTATACAAATCTAATTTATTAGAATGAAACATCATTCAATAGTGTCTACTAAAATCAAACAATGTTACATAACAATGCTCAACAAAACATAACAAAATGCCATGAAAACTTAGTTGTGAAATCAACACCAAACTGTGATATTCCATCAACAGCATGACAACATAGACACAAGCAATACAGTAGCAATCAGTTTACAGACCAAGCGTTTGACCAATTTAGTGCTTCCACCACATCATTAACTAGAATTCAAAATACCGGTACTAAATAATACCAACTGAAAAAATCTGTTACTATACATACACGCACCTGTTATTAACCAAAGATGAACAGCTACTCAAAATGTCTAAAAAAATTGCAAGAACTTCCACATTGCAGATTAAGAACTTTGTTTAAGTAAAATGCACAAAAATTCCTCGCAATTATCAATCACTATACAGGAACACTTCGCCCATTGATGCATGGGCAGTAGGCGTTAACATAGTCAAGGCCTTGGGCTGCAGACCAAACACTTGCTGTGTTGCACGGTGTATTGTTTTGGCCTTGCTTTCCGAGGACAGCTACTAGCGTTCATGAGAGACGGATCTAGACGCTTCAGTCGACTCTGACAGTGAAAGAGAACAAGTTACAATTCATAAGCGACCCAATCGTTCAAACGTTGTAGACGCCACATAGATTGTATTGAACGACTTGCAATCGCTGGTCCTTCGTGCTTTCCTTTGTGTTTCTTCCTACGATAGGAAGTCACAGTACAATACAAAATTGTTTGGCTAATGCAAAAAAAACGGAAACATGCCTCACTGCGCATAATCACGTGACAGCAAATGCCTTTATTCTACAGCCAAACCATCGCCGTATGTGTGCTTTTCGCCATAGATTGAAGGTAAGTCAGTGACGATGCAAAAGCACATTATACTTTTGCCTAACAAATATCAAAGTTTACACAAAGCGGTGAAATGAAACTTACACTTATCGGACGTTATTTGGAAAACCGCTTTGTACATTTTTGTTTTCTAACCTTATCATAATGCTCAGCTATCAAGTTTAGCACCAAACTTCCCAACTTGATGTGTGACCAAAAACGATTAGCGGTCAAGAGTTGCACGCATTGGTGAAGTGCTCCTTTAAAGCTAGGTTTACAATACGGCACTGGCGACGACGCTCAGGCAGGCGTCATATTGTAAACATTCGCACGCCGCATCACAACCGTTGTCAGAGTCACCGATGCTAGAGCTGATTCAAGTTCAACTCTAGCGTCCAAACCAGAAGTGCTCTAGTGTCTACTGGAAGCATGTGCCTTTTGTCAACAAATCAGAGACTAAATCCAGGAGTGAAATAACCAGAAGTAAACTATGGAAGAGAAGCCTACCGAATGTGTATACGTATAGGTATGACTGCTTGTGGCAGATCAAGTCACGGTAGCTTGTAGATGTGAGGGGTAAGAAAAGCGCTTGGAAAAATCGTATCAAAAAACGGGCTCCCAGCAGCAGGCCGGCAAAAATTTGGAAGCGTCTCCGCGACAACTTGGTGGGGGAGGAAATGAAAACCAAATCACAGACTTTTGTATTCATGGTATACAATTATGATGAGCATGCACGTAGTGGCTCGTCGCTGACACTCATCAAATGATATTGTAAATGGTACAGCGTCAGTATCAACATTTTGACACCTACTCGGCGTCTTCGCCAACTTTCTTGTGAACGTCCTCGCGAGTGTCATCAGTGTCATATTGTAAACCAGGCTTAAGGCTCAAAACGCTGTAACCACAATAACTGCACTAAATCTCCATAATGTTTCGACTTCTCATTATATTCACCACATTCGACTATAGTCTCGCGTAGCCAGACCCCTTTCCGCCGCGGCCTCCCCGGCGAAATGGGGTCTGGTGTACGGCTTTTGATGTCGCTGTGCGCCGCGTAGCCAGAAATCGGCTATCTAAAGACCGAATTTAGTTTCTTAAACGCTTCACTAAAGACGAGACTGGTATGCACGCAATGCAATCCTATCTCAATAGCTTCCCTTGTTTCGTAGAGAACAACTACAGCTAGAGTCGTTGCTGTTTGTGAAATCTGCATGTCTACAGCAGCGATTACAGCAGCGATTAAACGCGGCCGCGGGGACGTTGACGTCGACAGGCTTCGATTTCATGCAGACATGATCGACGTCGTACGATCTAGCGTTGTGCGCTCGTGTCACAACGGAGACTGAATGCGAACGTACTCAGTGCTGTTTGCTGTTTTTTGACGTCTAAAGCGACCGCATACAGTCCGGAGTGAGCGATATCTGGAAGGGCTTGGAGTTGCATGACGTCATCGAAACAAGACGAGTCGTCTTTCTGTGTTTGGGTAATCATTTCATGTGTTTTGTGCATTGTTTTGATGAACACATACAGTAGCAACCAGGAAGAGACCAAATCGTTTAATCGCTGCTGTAGACATGCAGATTTCACAAACAGCAACGACTCTAGCTGTAGTTGTTCTCTACGAAACAAGAGAAGCTATTGAGATAGGATTGCATTGCGTGCATACCAGTCTCATCTTTAGTGAAGCGTTTAAGAAACTAAATTCGGTCTTTAGATAGCCGATTTCTGGCTACGCGGCGCACAGCGACATCAAAGGCCGTACACCAGACCCCATTTCGCCGGGGAGGCCGTGGCGGAAAGGGGTCTGGCTACGCGAGACTAATTCGACTATCGGAAAGCTATCACCATACCATCCAAGTTAGAGATCAATTAGAAAAGCCTTCCTGTTCTCATTTAATAGTCCTATTTACTGTCATATGGTAGTAACAAAACAAACTACTAATGTTATCATCACCTTGACTGCTGATTGGACTTTTAGTTCAACCTTAGCACTCGCCTCGCGCACTTTTGCCTCTTTTCCTTTGTCAAGACCTTCAATGTATATGGACATTAGCTTATCACCTACAATCTTGAGAATGGTGGCTAGAGCTTCGGATGCTGCTTCTCGTACTTGAGGACTGGTGTCATCCATTCTCTGCAAAACAAAAAGATAAATTCAATCAATTAACTAGATTTCCAACACATCAAAGATTAAAAAGAGCAATTCACACAAACGATAACTAATAGTCTCTCTAAAAATACAACAGTAACCTAAGTGTGCATGCATTATTATGAAATAACTGCTGTCATAAACAACTAGTATGCAAACAGAAGACATGAACAGTGTGCAACTCTTGTAAGAAATCCAACTATGACAAAATGATGCCAGCAGCAATTCACTAGTAGTGTTAAAAACAAGTGGACACAACAAGGAGCAAGTTAGCTGTGTCAAATAAAATGTGCAAAGTAATGAGGAGTAACACAAACTCCCATAAAGTAACAAGAGTCCCTAGAGAATGTTGTGAAAGACAGCTCTAAGCTCTTGAAGGCCTGGTTGACCTTGTGCCACCAATTACTCGATTTAGCTCACACACTACCTTATTAATTAAGTCCACTACGTAGTAGGTATTCATCCACAATGGCAAATTACAACAGCATTTGCCGATGTACTTTCACATTACCATCCTTACTTCAAGAGAATGTGTACCCTGTATTTTACCCAACTTTCTCATAAACAACAGATATACATCATCTGACCATTCCACAACTTACAGTAATGACTGGTGGACATATCTGTTTCAACGTTGCTTTTGGCAAGTGAGCGGGCGTACAGTACAGAAATGAGCGAGCCATATAACCCAAAGTCTCTGCCTTCACAGACGGGTTCTTGTTCTCAAGAAATGGCAACACATCCTCAAGTAATGCTGCAAGACTTGTCTAAAAAAAAATGCCTTCAGTCATTAAAGTAACATTAAAAATATGTACACATAAAGAATCCTTAGCATAAGGCCTGATAAAAAATATATTACAGTAGTTTATCATCCGGTCTACTTGCCAAGGTTGGGGCAGCAAGAGGCATTTTATTTTATTGTTATTGTTTACTACTATATAAATTCCAAGTTCTAAGCTAAAGGAACGTGGTATCCATGCTTGCCTCACAACAAAAGACCAAAAAACTACTACCACTACCAAGGCAAGCAGCAGCATCCAGGATCCAACAAAGGACATCACATTTGCAATGATGGTGTTATGTAGAGGAAGCTCTGTATCGAGATCACTCGGTACCTAAGCGCAGAAAAAGAGAACAATATCACGTCTACAGCTCCAAGACTAAGCTGACACAGGTCGCTGAAGGATGTGGACTTATGAGGGCACACGTTCATCTGCAAAAATTTGCTGAATCACAGAATCACAAAGTCAACAGTTCAATCAATCACAAAGCATATCAAAAGAGTTACTAGTATCAAACCGACGGCTTGAGGAAATGGTACAACTGGCAGAAAAAGGTTGCCTTATTCTTGGACCAGTATTGAACAAAAAAGTGATGACTTGCATGCCTTGTGAGACAGCAGCTGCGTCGTCAACTGAAGGGTACATGTAATGTTGGGTGCACATTAGGAGTAATTCAAAAGAAGAAACCGTCACTGATGCAAGAACATCAACTGTCTGGTTCAATCATATCTTCTGTTGACGCCACCATTTGCTAACACAACATGGTGTGCGTACAGACTTTCATTTCGTCTTCTGTCGTTGTAAAACAGTGTTGTTCAGTTGGATCTTGTGTTATGGTACATCATCAACATTGCTAGTGGCAATTTGTAATAACAGTTTGTCATCCAAGAATTTTTAGTATGCATTTTAATTTAGTACATTTATGAGTTGTACGAACAATACGAAAATAAAATGCATACGGAAATTTGTGGATTTACAGTTTACTTAATTTCAGAATTCATAATATCTACAAAATAATCAATGGCCACCCAAGTCTGTACACTTGACATTCCTCCTTCCACATGCATCAGACAATTTGTTTTTGCAGTTTGTCTGACTGGATGACCGTCTGACTTTTTTGCCTCTCTTCAAAATCACCAAATGGTCCTTGGAAATCGGGGGTTTGACAAACGTTCAGTTAGTGAGCCACTAATCTTACCAAACTCAGTTCTATTGCAGTCTGCTTGCCTGTCTATTAATCCATCTGTCTAACCAAATTACATCAACACTCACTGTTTGATAAACAGCATCTACTGCATCACGAAGAGCTGACACCACATTCTGCTTCTTTTCCTTAAACTTATCCAGCATGGCTACAGTAATGGCAGTAGCATATGGTTGAAAGTTCTTCCTCAAACCTCTAGCCAAGCTCTCCACACAACGCCCAGCCACAGTCACAATCATTACATTTGTGTCCTTTGAAATTACCTGACAAACATTGAGACATCATTAACAACAAATAAAGAACGACATTTAATACACATCAGTGTAGAAAATAGCAGTAGGACATCAGACAATGTCTACCAAATGTGTTGTTGGTCCGACCAAATACTACAAGGGTGTTGGAAGTGTTCGGACAAGCGTCGTCCATCCGTATGCGTAGATGATAGTATAAACCTTGTCTCCCAGCAAGTCATGGGCTTGCCAAGGTGTCAATTTCATGAGCACACGTGCCTCCTTGCATGATTTATCCAAAAAAGATCTCAGCTAGAACATATGTATTTGTCCACTAACCTTGTTCGCTCTCACTTTGAGTCAGGTAAGTTTATTGGATATAATGCATCTGTGTTTGTTTAGAAACCACTTAATAGGTGCTACTATTCCAAATAGCTTCATTTGCAATGCAAAGACTATGAAAACTACAGTAGAGTACGCATACTGCTACGAAATAACAAACCAACATTCTAACAAAAGCAATTTTCCCTTTCTTAGCAAGGTAGATGCATTACTTTGGTAACACTCCCATGCAACAAGAAACACTGGAATGCAATTACAGCATTGAGATAATCGGTGGCATTCCCCTCTTGTGACTATTTAGCACTAAACTATAGCATATAGCCCCATTATCATATAGTAACAGCTTATCAAAAATTACATGCAAATGGCTGCAGTGGAGGCCAGACTTAATGATACAACAACTGTCCTAGCTAGGTTCAGTTTGTCCAAGCCAAAGTGATTCCCTATTTTCCACACTGCACATTAATGCCTCACTTGTCTTAGAGCTCTGACCAACTCTGAGTAGTCACCTGATTCAAGTTTCGGTTGTTGTACACACGTCAAGAGGTTATCAAGAACTTCCTTTCGTATCTGCCACTTTGGATTTGCCTATCACACAACGAACAATAGTATTATATGTTGGAAATGCAGTGATATGAACAGCAGTAATGCACAGAAAGCAAGCACAAAAATTAACAAACAAAAAGCAAAAATTAGAAACTGGAAAACTATAACTCAATACAAACAAGAAAAGAAATACTGTATAAGATAAAATATTGGTGGGAAATTTATTTTGGCAGATTGGCAGATTTTCTGCGACCAGCAAATATATAAAATCCGCCATTAATTTGGCCACTGGAATATGTTGACGTCATCACCCACGTGAATCAGATAGCTAATGGCAAAGTGGCGGTATGTCACGTGAATAAGGCCACAAGATGGTAGGTAATCCCTGCTTGCTGTCTGTTGTGCCTATGAATGAGGCCGTGATGCTATAGATGAAGCTGGACTGTCATGTTCACGCGGGTCGCATTCTTTGCACCGACACAGCTGCAGTTCTTTATCACTAGGCAGTAGTTGGAGACCAGTAAGTTAGGGAAACGTGAGCCACAAACACAGCTGTCAATCACAAACTCCTCCATGACCACTTATGGTAAGATATATATCAGTCATCAAACAACAATGTCCAACCGCCAAAATAAATTCACGCCGATGTTTCATCTTATGCGGTACAACAAAGTCAACAAATGATATTTCTGTTTGTTACTGTGAACTATCACACTTTGTTTCAAATTTGTGTCGATGTACAAGATATACTTGTGAGAATACAACAAAGCCAGCCAAACCCAAGCATATCACAATGCTATCATCTGCTTCAATATCATTGTTGTTGCTCATTACTTCAATTTTCTTGCTGTTTCAAGCTACATATTTATTACTGCTAAGATAGCTAAAACCTACATTTATGACCGACAGAAACATAGACCAATTCTCAAAGGCATACACATGTTAACCAACAAATACATCCAACAAAGTCAGTTATCTACAAGCTCAAGTCTACATCCACCCCCAAGCAACTAACAGTCTGTAAGGTACATCCTTGATACACATGTCGACACCATTTCTTACTGTTGCCTTATGTACAAACAAACAATAAATGTAGAACCAATTACTTGTAGTTGTCACCATGAAGAAAATCCTAACACTAATCACAATTGGTAGGCAGACCTGATTTTGCCTACCCATTTCACCTACCTGATGACTTCGATGAGTACAGTGAAACTGCATTAACACAAGCCGTCACTATTTCAACATAATCAGACCCAACATTCAGCCTCACCACTCCAAACCAGTAGGCTAACATGCTTGAAGTCCAATAGTTACGTGTAAACAAAACGTCTAAGGACTAGTTTACAACATGACGCTAGCACTGGCAACGCTGGCGAGGACGCTCAAGTAGACGTCATATTGTAAAAACTCGCAACTCACGTCATGAGAGTCGTCAGCGTCACCGACACTCAAGTTGATTCAAGTTCAACTCCAGCGTCCAAGTGCTTCGAGTGCTCCAGCGTTTTACTGGAAGCACATGCTATTTATCGACAAATCAGATATCAAATCCAAGAGTACAATATCCGGAAGTAATTGGAATAGAAATTTACCGAAAGTATACAGCTAGGTATGGCTGCTTGTGGCAGATCAAGTCACAGGAGCACACAGATGCAAAGTGCAAGGAAACGCTTGGAAAAAGGGTATCGAAAGAAAAAGGGCTCCCAGCAGCACAAACTTTTAAAAATGTGGAAATGTCTTTGTGACAAGTTTGTGAGAGAGGAAATGAAAACCAAATCACAGAATTTTGTATTCATGGTATGCGTAGTTGGTCGTCGCGGACGCTCATCAAATGGTATTATAAATGGTAAATTGTCAGCATCAATATTTTGACACCTACTCAGCATCTTCGCTGGCATTCTCACGAGCGTCCTCAGCTTCATATTGTAAACCAGACTTAACATGACTACACCACTTAATTGAAGCAACAGACACAAGCCTTCGTGTGTAAAAAAACTACAGCCTTTTCTACATATAATCTAGGTCTCCAAATCAGTACTCTACATTTCTATACTCCCAGCAAACTCACTAGAGTGTATCCTCGCATATCGAACCTTCACTTATCCAACCAACCCTCACATATCTGACCACATAGGCAACCTTCATCATCATGTAGATATGACATCAATTGTCAAATGCAAGTTACATAATAACTTGTAGCGTGCTGGTAGCAAAAACTTATAGTACTCACACTAAATCAACAAGTAATAATTTTTCAACCGTTGGAGACATCATCCCGTACTGCCATCACGCAAACTATGGGGTCGGAAAGATGCTTCATATATTCGTTCATTTCACGTATCCGACCATCTTTTCAAATCTGCTGCCTACAGAGAGTGGGATAAGCGAGGATACACTCAAATCCAAAATCTTGCAGAAACTACAAAGCTGCTCAGATTAGTAAGTTTCTACCGTATTTATCAATTATTTACACAAAATATGGTCGAATCAAACCCAATGTTCTCGCCACAGCTGGCTATGCCAACATTTGCCTGTTGAGAGGAGAATTACCTGATTTTGCCAGTTACACCCACACTAAAGCCAGTTTGTAGCGTGGGCTGGAGTGAGATTTCAAAGTAACACACAGTATGAACAACTTTATCAAACAACTACTCTACAAATATTGTGTCCAGCTCAGCATCCTGAGACAGTCTAATTCCCTTTTGCTGGTCTTGACAAGTGTAAGTACCTGTGCTGTATCACAGTTCAAATGCTATGTTACAGAAGACACAAACTAATGTTTTGACACATACCCAAACTTCCACAACAAAAATAATTTGCATCATTAGGCTATCTAAAGAGCTGCAAGTCACAAGGGTGGCGTTTAGTTCCAGTAAACAGTAGATTATGCATCACAGACAATGTTTATTTGGACATCAATCCTAATGCCTAAAATTTGCAAGCCCAAAGTGACAATTATATAGGACATACTAACTCAGTTAACATTGCTATGATGTCATAGCTCAATTAACATTGCTATCATGTGATAACAAGAACACTGGACAGTACACAGGTAGGTTATTCACACGCAGTGTTGACTTGTAACAAGTACACTCACCACGTTCTCATAGAAGTCAGCTGGCAACTTTGACAGCACTTCAACAGCATCCACTAAGTCATGGGGATCAACCGGTGTGACTGCGGTTGCTGTAACCATTGCATCATGAGACGCTTCTGCAGCCGCTGAATCTAACGTCACAGGTTCAGCTGCTGTCTGAAGTTTAGCCTGTTGAGAGCGAGTCAAACGAGTAGGAGAAGCAGGTTCAGTGACAGCCTCCCACAAGCCTTCAAGCTCCTTTAACTACAAGACAGTAAATATACAATTGAAGATGCAAAATGCAAACAAGTACACCGACATTTTATTCATTCTATTGTTATTGACTGCATTTGCTCTACAGTAAAGCTTAGTTCACAATATTGCCACTGAGCTAGAGGCGTGCCAGATGACACGCCATTCCACATGCTGTCACCAACCTATAGTGTTCACAATATTTATCATGGGTCTAAGTCACTTAAAGGAGCACTGTCCAGATTACGTGCTCGAAGACACGTCCTTCTAGTGCACAAGATAAACAGGAACAGGAGAATGTGAGTCAAGAAATAAAGTGTCGTGTGTTCTGCTAGTCCATCTATACAGAATCTGAATATGTAGATATGCGAATTGTACCAGTACTCTAGCTAGTGCTAGATGTAGTCATCATGTCTGCCATGATTGTTGCCTAGGCACTATGGACATGTGAAGATTGAACTACAGTCAATGTGGAAGCATTCTTTTCAGCTGTACATCTTCTACGTAAAAACATTGTCACGGCCCTTGCAGTTCTGCTTTCACTCGTGCGCTATTGCAGAATACGACATTTCCACCATTGTGAACTACTGAACACTTACTTAACACTTATTTTCTGAACGGCATTTTCACACGTTTCCACGTGCAGGATCAGTAAAATAAGCTGTCTCTTGCAATCGCTGTGTGTGCGCGACCCAAAATTGCGTTATGGTATGAGTCCAAAAATTCTGTGTGGTAAGAATGTAGAGTTTGTGGTAGGGCATCACATCCTACTAGTGCTGTTGTGCTAAGTTTCTCTGATTTCAAGATTTTGATTTCGTGTATACATTTTCAATCCGGTATCCGAGGCACCAGTGCGCAAAACATTTGGACAGTGCTCCAATAAGACCGGTTCACAATATCTGCGTTGGCGCCAACGGAAGGTAACTAACGTAGCAAATATAACAAACGTTTCATTGTAAATCGGGTTATCGTTCGTCACGTTATGTTATGTTGGATTAAGTTGGTGTTCTATTCCCACGAAACAAAACCGAACGTTTGACCAATAGCCATGGCGCAAGGAATCGCGTGCATGACTATGGTAGCGCACCAATTTATAAATATGGAGAAGCTAGTTGAAGCCGTCAAAAGCTACCCTTGCTTGTGGCAAGTGCATACAAAGACATTATTGCCAAGAGCAATGCTTGGAAAGAGGTGTCTGCTATCGTGACATCACATTGTCTATGTTGGGCTATGTAATTGTGAACATCACCAACAGAACGTTCCTCAGGTTCGTTACTGTAGCATAGGACTCAAAGATTGGTAAGAATAAATGTAATTGAACACAAGAGACACAACAAAGAAAACATGTATCCGTTAGCCGGCTAACCAAAATGACTGAGCTGCTCTGCCTATGAAACCCCAGATGCCACATCATCTCCCTCCTTTCTACGCAAAACACAAAATTTACAGCACTATGATTATCAGTTCTATAGCCTCTCTACACTGTCCACTCTCCATATCTTGTAGGTGGTATCGCCTTTGTAGTACGCTGACTCCTTCTTGGCTGCTCTACTCCTGTGGCAACTTCAGGTGCACTCAACTCGTCTTCAGTACCATCGTCTAAGGACTCAGGCTCTGTGTCACTGCTAAATTGATCCTCTCGTTTGTTGTCTCTATTGCTACCTGCGACGTCTCTAGGCTCTAGATCTGGGTCATCTTGTACTAGCTGCTGGGTTGGTACTTGATTTGACCATGGGTGCAGTCTCAAGTGATCTACGTGAACCTTTTGTCTTACTCCCGTGTCTGTATACTGTACTGTATAATACCTCTCCCCCAAAACTTGTACTACTCTGGCGTTTCTCCACTTTGGCATCTTTGCGTGACGTACCAACACCATATCATATGGTCTAGTTGCATTTCTCTCACTCGCTGTTTGGTCATGACCTCTCTTTTGTTTTGCTTGAGCCTTTTTCACCGTTTCCTTCAAAGTCTTGGTCAACGCTGAGGACTTTAGTGGCGGCTTTAGTAAATCCAGTTGACATCGTAGATCCCTATTCATCAGGAGCCTTGCTGGAGAAACATTTGTAGTGCTATGGCTGGTATTTCTGTAGACTGACAAAAAATCTGTCACTACCTCTTCCAAACTTGCCTTTCCGCTCTCCATGCCTTTCTTAATTGCCCCTTTCAACGTTTTAACAAAACGTTCTGCTTGCCCGTTGCTTTGGGGATGGTAGGGAGGTACTAAGGTATGACGAATACCCTGTTTCTTACAGAAAGTTCTGAATTCTGACGACACGAATTGGGGCCCATTATCTGACACGATTTGCTTTGGAATACCAAACCTTGCGAAGATGCGACGAAGTTGAGTAATGGTTTGGCTCGCTGAAGTCGCTCCCTCAGGTAGCTGTATTACCTCAGGCCATTTTGAGAACACATTGACCACAACAAACCACATTTTTTTGCAAAATGGTCCAGCAAAATCAATGTGAATTCTTGCCCAAGGGCACTCAGGAAACTCCCATGGATGTAAGGGTACTTCTGGTGGTCTATCAGCATGCACAGCACAATTTTCACAATTTTGGGCCATACTCTCTATATCTCTGTCGACACCTGGCCACCATATGAACCTCCGTGCAAGTTTCTTCATCTTCTCCATACCAACGTGTACTTTGTGCAATTCTGATAGTAACTGCTCCCTTATTGCCTTTGGAACCACTATTCTAGGCTCTTCTGCACGTTTTAGTATGCATCCGTCACACTGACAACTGATGCTGGCATGCAACAAAATCCAAAAGAGCTTTGGTCTTAACTGTTGAAGGCCAGCCGTCATTGATGAATTTCATAACTTGTTGAAGAGTGCAATCCTGCTTTGTATATCTTTGTAGTTGATCAAAAAGAATTGGTCCATCTTTGATGAATTGAGATTCCATTGCAGCTATATATCTTTCTGACTGATCTTCGTATTCATTTGTCTGTTCAAAATCCTCGTCATGTCCAACTGGGAGACGGGATAGACAGTCTGCATTCCCATGTTCAACTGATCGCCGGTATTGAATTTCATAGTCATACTGTGATAACTGGAGTGCCCAGCGAGCAAGGCGCCCACTTGTTCGGGTAGAAGTTGTCAGTTTGGTAGGATCAAAAACTGTCAGTAATGGTCGATGGTCAGTTCTGAGAACAAACTTTCTACTCAGTAGGAAATGTCGATATTTTCTAGTCCCAAATATTATGGATAACGCCTCCAATTCTATCTGAGAATAATTTCGTTCAGCTTTTGTCAAAGACTTTGACGCGTACGCCACTGGATGCTCTTTCCCTTCTGTCACTTGGAACATACTCCTAAGCCTTTTTCGCTTGCGTCACAGGCTAGTCCCACGGGAAGAGACATATCATATTTTGCCAGTATTGGTAGAGATGTTAACTCTTGTTTCACCCTTTGAAAAGCACTTTCTTGCGTTGATGACCAGTTCCATTTTGTATCTTTCTTCAGCAGTTGATTTAGAGGTAGAGTATGGCTAGACATATGTGGAAAGAATTTTCCAAAATAATTAACCATGCCTAAGAATGATCGTAACTCTGACTGGTCTTTAGGTGCTTTCATCAATTGTATTGCCTTAACTCTTTCATTTGATACTCTGATTCCTGAGCTGTCAATTATATGTCCCAAATATTGCATATATGGTTGACAGAACGAGCATTTGTCTCTTCTAATACGGAAACCATGTTGCTGTAACTTTTGAAATACTTGGGACAAATTCTGCATGTGTTCTAGTTCATCTTTTCCTGAGACAAGAATATCATCCATATAGATGCAAATTCCTCGCACGCCTTCCAAGACTTTGGCTATTGTTCTCTGGAAAATGGCAGGCACTGAACTGATTCCAAACGGTAATCGTCTATATTTGAACAGTCCTTTGTGCGTGTTAATCACCAGCCACTTTTGACTTTCCTCGTCCACCCGTAACTGGTTGTAAGCATCCTTCAGATCAATCTTGGAGAACATTTTACCCCCAGCTAGGGAACTAAACATCTCTGTTGGTGTAGGGATTGGATATTGATCAACTACCATAATCCGATTGAGGGGTTTAAAATCACCGCATATCCTGATATCACCGTTCGGTTTAACAATGTTCACTGTTGGAAAAGCACATAGAGCGATGTTAACTGGTTCTAATACACCGTTTTTCACGTTCCTTTCCAATTCCTTCTCGATCTGTGCCCGAAGATGCATAGGAGGTCGCCGGAATGGAAAACCTTCAAATCCACCTCTGGTCACACAGAGATGCCCACAATCTCACTGCAGCAACCCAGTTCATCTGTAAATAATTCTGAGAACTGCCGTAATAGTTTCTCCACTGGTGCTGCAATCTCACTTGATTCTGTCAACATTACACCACCATGGTTTCCCGTAGCTTTAAGATAGTCTATGCACACTGTCGCCATCCCAACCTTTTTTACCCAATCCATTCCCAGTAGGTTTGAGCCTTTTCCTTGTCTCACGTAGAATTGAATAGGTGCAAGGTTGTTGCAAAATCTAACCTGACCTGTCATCATGCCCTTAAATCTCATGATTCGACCTGAAGCATTTCGTAGCTGCTCCCTCTCCTTACTCAACTTGGGCTGTCCCAATTTATTCCACGCTATCTCATCCATCAAGGAAACGTCCACTCATGTATTAACTCTAAAAGTTAAGAAACAGTCATCCACTTGTACCTTCACCTCAAGTTTCCTTAATGTATCACGAACAGTTTCTGCACAGTAAACATTCTTTGTGACAGAGTCAATGCAATAACTTGATTCATCCTCCTGAGACGAGCTTCCTTCTAAATCTGCCTTATGGAAGTTTCGAGCTTGTTGTACCTTCTTTGTTCTCTGAATTACATCTCCTGGTTTAACAACTTTGCCACGCCTAAATCCCAATGATTTTTCTTGGTTCTTCGCCGTCTTCTTCGTACATTCCCATTGGTAGTGTCCTTCTTCTCCGCATTGAAAACAGACAAACCCTCGTCCGGCCTGGTGACATTTATTGTAAGGTTTGCCTCCCTTCACAGATTTTCTTCCTTGTAGATGACAAACTTTCCCTTGTGATTCTGCCGTTGCCTCACGTGTTGCCATAACACTATCTCTTGCTCCTTCCAACGTCCTAGCTAGGAGAATCACTTTATCCAATGGTTGCGTCAGTAAGTCTTCCTTCTCATACACCTTTTGTAGAATAGAGTCATCTTTAAGCCCTGCAACAAATATGTCTCTCAATCTGTCTTCGTATTCTCCTGCCTTGAATGAACAATTCGTTGCGATTCGTTTCAATCCTTCAGCGTACTCCTGTACAGCCTCTTCTTCCCATTGAATTCACCGACGTAATTTCACTCGTTCTACAATTGCATTGCACTTACGCTTGAAGAACATCTGAGTCTTCTCAATAAGTTGTTCGACGTTGAAGTCTGTGATTTCCCTTGGCAGTACCGCGTTCTCCAGACGCATACGTATACCTTCATCTAGACATTTCAGAAATAAACTTCTGTGAGTGTCTTCCGTGATATTGTAATCTGTAACAGCTAAGTCTAGGTAGAACTTGAACGAATTGGTATTCCAACTCTTGAAACACCGACACGAATCCCGACTCACGTCTTCCTTGAACGTACCAATTAACCTGGCAAGTCTTTCAAAATCCTTGAATCCAAGAACCGGTTTCAAAGCCATCTGTTCGCAGCGCCAATTGTAGCATAGGACTCAAAGATTGGTAAGAATAAATGTAATTGAACACAAGAGACACAACAAAGAAAACATGTATCCTTTAGCCGGCTAACCAAAATGACTGAGCTGCCCCGCCTATGAAACCCCGAATGCCACAGTTACATTCCATTCCAATACGTTGGTGCCAATGTAGGTATTGTGAACAGGGCTTTAGTTGCCGAAATTTAGTCGTGGGACATTTAGAAGTACACTTAGTCACCCTACCATAAAGGCTGGTTCACAATATAAGACGAAGAGCAATCCGTTCCATCAAACCACATCAAAGGCGCCGCTCGAGAGGGACAAAGAACGGATTGCTTGACGGAGCATTGACAGACGGATAGAATCGATTCTATTTTGTCAGCTCCGTCAAAAGTTGACAGGCCGCAACAGGAAATGATTAGGTACTGTTACCTAATCAGCGAAGAGCAAAACGAGACTGACGTAATTATTCATCACAGGAATGGTAATTATCGGAACAGGGCGTACACGTATTGTGAACACGACAGAGAGCTGTCCGTCAGGATCCCTCACGAGTCCTCTGTCAGGTCTCCATCGCATATTGTAAACCAGCCTTACATAGCATCTGCATGTGTCAGGTAGTCATTAGTCACCAGGTGCTTACATCTCCTGTAATTGCAAAGGAGGTAATTGTCTAATTAACACACAAAGACACAAGTGCTAAGACATAAGTAATTAAAACAGACAATTGTCAAATACCTGTCAACAGTTATGTCAAAGAACACCAATAGGAAAATGTCAATTAGGCGAGGATTTTATATATGCCTCTGCTGTTACTGATTGTGTCATTTCTGCACATCTATTGTCTATTCGTGATAATGAAGTTCTCATCTAACCGTGGCTTCTGATTTAGTAGTCTTTAAAGACATAAGTGTTGACACTAAGCACACTTAGTGACTATTTCATGTATTTGATGACATAAATATGACAGGTGTGTATAGACACATTTTTCAATTACCTGGTGACTAATAGTACAAGGACTAAGCATACTGGTGACTAAAGCCTGGTTCACAATACACCTTACATCGCGTCGCGTCGTCTCGTGTCAAAGGAGGCCGTTTCCGACGCGACGTGTTGGATAGGATTTTTCCTAGTCCAGCGCGTCGCGTCAGAAACGGCTTCCTTTGACGCGAGACGACGCGAGATGTACTGTAAACCAAGCTTAAGTGTACTGGCGACTAAACTTCCACGACTACATGTCCCTCTAGGACTAAATTTCGGCAACTAAACGTCCTGCGCCCATTTATCATACCAGGCGTCATTTCAACAGGAAAGTCTGAGCACATGTTTGCATCATAGACAATGATTCCCATTTGCTGTTGCTGCTTTGGCATCGTAGAAGTGTCAAACAGGTTGATGCACAAAAACAAAAAGTACAGCTTCGATTAGCTGCTCATCCGTACTGTCGAAAGGAAGATGTTACTTGTAGCTCTGTTTAGATCAAACTGATTACTTGTCTTAGAATGCCACTCAGCTACTTCGACCACCTACTGCCGGAATAGAACTTGACTCCAATGTCAAGGTGTACATGTTGTGCAGCAAATACAGTGATCATACACCGTGTCACAAAGGTCAGCAGTAATATTGTGAACAAGCCTTTCAAGGTTCTAAACTCCATCTACTGTGTGAAATTATACCGAAAACACCACTGTGCTAGACAACATACAGAAAAGCACACACAAACAGACAAGCAAATGAACACAAATCCTCACAAACACACAAATTTAAAACACACACACACACACACACACACACACACACACACACACACACACACACACACACACACACACACACACACACACACACACACACACATGTGCACACGTACGCGCGTGCACACACACACACACACACACAGATGACAACTAAAAGAAAAAAATTTACAGACTGACCAATAAGAACACAAAGCGCGATGTACCTGCACGGGTTTAAGGCCTTGTAATGCTGGCTTGACTGCATCTCTTATCCATCTGAACAGCTCTACTGCACATAACTTCGCTTGCTCACGAACAGTCTTGTCACTGTGGTTAAACAGGTTGGGTAGAGCTTTGATGACTGGCTTAATATTAATCACCGCAACTCCAAACTCACTGCAAACACAATGTACATAATTAATCTCCATATAAAAGGCTGTGTGTGTGTGTGTGTGTGTGTGTGTGTGTGTGTGTGTGTGTGTGTGTGTGTGTGTGTGTGTGTGTGTGTGTGTGTGTGTGTGTGTTACAAGCTCGATCAACATGAAATAGACAGACCAGCCATGGTCGGACCACTTTTCAAAACTGAACTTTCACCAGTAACCTATTAACGTACACCTTTTTCCTGTTGAGGGTAGCTGATTAAATAGGTAACATATTTGTTAGCACTTTGAGACTTCTGCATATCAGATATCCAAGGTCTTTTAGATCACATGTTCGATCATAATGGTGGCACCATACCATTCAGACGCTTCTATACTAAAATTGAATTTAATGATGCCTGCTACTAATGCGATTAATGAAAGATCATTTAGTACCATGAGACGCGTCAAGACATGAAGTCCTGCTTGCAATCAACTATGACACAGGAGACGCTCAATCATGTGATGGTTTTAATCATGTGATGGTTTTAATCATGTGATGGTTTTAATCATGTGATGGTTTTAATCATGTGATGGTTTTGCACGCGTACAAGCATAAGACTGAAAACAATAAAAAACAAAATTGCTACAGCATTTGTGGGGACTAATGAAGAATAGCTGAGGCTATTTGGCAATTTTGAAATTTTTAATGATGTTACAAAGAGCTGAGGTGAGTATGCCCAGTTTGTGTACAATGACCACGCCTACTTAATGCAAGCTAAGCGGGACCACTTTGAATTTGCTTTCACTGCCCCATGCACACACCAACTTTGACCTTTTGAGAACAGTCCAATAATTTGTTCGCTAACTAGCTTTTTTCTCTCAGGTCTTCTTTCAGTTTATCACCAGATGAATGTGCATGGGCTGGTTCTTTTCACTGAAAGACCGAAATTACTGCCTCAAGATGACTGTTTGTCTGACATCAGCAAATATGACATTTTCAAAGATGCAAACATATGCACGGGTGTAAAGTGGAAAAATACGATCAGACATTTACCAACACTTTGAATTGTGTCCGATCGATACTGATATGTTGCTCAGACAAATTGTCCTGTCAAAGTTGTATGAAACCCAAGCACCACTTATGACATTGAGATCGATGCTTTTCCTTGCATGTGTATAACTTTTTCTGTACTGTAAGGTAGGTAAAACGATGGCAGCTGTTTGGCACTTGCCTTCACTTATTTCATTACTTCTCTTTAAAGGTACACTCCGTCGTTTAGCGCTACACCCACACAAACTTGACTGCATAGCTACGCAATCAAGATAGAAGGTTGGTCTGAACTACAGGCAAAGCTGGATATGAGAGCACTAGATATTAGCAGCAAATAGCCTGAAAACATGATGGTCACGTGAGAAACATTCCGTCAATGCGCGCTAACGCTAGGAGCCTTGCTACCATCAAAATGCTAGAAAACACTCACGAGACGTTGACAAAATGCGCCCGTGGGTTAAGCAACGAGCATGGATGCACATGCAAGGCTGAAGGAACCAACTGCACTGCATTTGTGCGCTTGCACTTATCACGTGACCTAATCATTGCTTACCACGTGATCATCGTATGCTCTCTGTTTTCATGCTGATATGAAGTGCTCGCATGTTCAAACCTGGTTTGTGTAAAACGTAACCTATTTGGAACCTTCGACCTGAGGAAAGATGACGAGTTGGTTTATGTGCAACACAAACTCTGCTTCAACAACGAGATTGCAAAATCACTCCAGTACGTTTTCCTTATTTGTAACGGTGACTACGCTCTGATATCCAGCTTTGCCTGTAATTCAGCCCAACCTTCCAACTTGATTGCGAATAGTATGCAATCAAGTTTGCGGGGGCATAGTGCTAAACGACAAAGTGTACCTTTAACACCATTTCTCCCTTGCAAGTTGGTTGTAAAAAATTACATGCAAAATGGCTGCAGTAGTGGGAGGTACTTAGTTAGACATGTAACACTAATACAACAATGTCCTACCTAGGCTCAGCCTGTCCGAGCCAAAATAATTCCCATTTTTCCACACTGGTGACGTACTCGATATTCAGACAGACAGACAGACAGACAGACGTGTCAACAGTGACAAGAGGTCAGGCATCCTCCTTTTTGACCCAGATTCATGTGCAGACATTGAATTAGATGCGTCGTTGGCTCATTCATGGTGTTTGGACTGGTGAAGGCAGCCTCCAGAGAAGGAGTAGCAGCAATGAAACAAGGAGAGAAGAGGCAAATTGTAACTCTGAGCTGCTGTCAGAAGAGTCCTGCCCATAGACCTTTTCTGCGGGTGTGGCACTAATGATGTCATTGCGGCTTCCGGAACACTTGGGTGCTACTTTGATGTCTTGGCATTTGTTAACCGCGTGAGTTTGTAGCGAAATCAACCAGTTTTCTTTTCGAACTTTTACTAGCACATATAGCAATGTATCGAATCAGGTAAGGCCTTATTAGGACCCGACTCTTGTGTGTTTTGTGTCTTTTGCAGACATGAACAACCATTCTCTGATCTCTGTCGTGACTCTGTCACGTCATTTTGAGTGTTAATGTAACATTGGGACTTGACAGACGTGAACTGTGGGTACAAACTTGCGTACGTAGTACGATATTGATTATATGTGTTCTGTGTGGTATACGCACTTATGAAATGGTTTGGTTTGCACCTCCTGAATGCTTCCTAGAATGTGCGTCGTCAAGGGAATGACTGACGTGAAGAGGAAATCTTTAGACTAGTCTGGTGGTATTCTTACTGAGAGGTAGGAAGCAAATGCATGATTTCATCTTGAGTTCTGACTGTGCAATGCGTCATTTTGGGAGCTGCAGCAAGAATTGAAGGAAAAGCAGAACTGCATCATGTTACTTGAACGCTGAATGAGGATGGAAGGGAATTGAAGAGTTGAGGCAATTCAGGATAATGATGAAAAGACCTTTTATTACACAGGATTCTGCAGTTAAATAATATAAAAAATTTAAGTTGTTAAAAGTATGCTGCCAGTTCACTTAAATTCTGGTCAAAGAGACATCCAATATTTGCAGACAGCCAATCAAAGAAACAACATTCTCTTACCTTTGAATGAGCTTTTTCTAACTATAGTTCGTCTTCCTATGGGCCTAGAGATGAAAGACTTTTCTCTTGTTCACAACATTTATCACATGAATCAACTTTCTGTATTATTGTTTGAATGACATCTACTGGTGATTGCCAAGAAATACTCTACATTGAAGTCTACCACAATAATTTCGAGAGATTTCTTCAGAAATGACCTGCATCATTGATGCAACGGAAATATTAATTAGCAGAACGTCCTTCAGATAGGTGTTTGCAGTCATCTTTTTTCTCAGGCTATAAACACCACCACACTGTTTAGGCATTGGTTGCAATACACGTATCCCATCTGCTCATGTCATGTTTGTATCACAACTATTTACTGGTGGCACATCATACAGGAACTTACCAAGTCTATTTAGAAATAAATTGTGTTAATTAATACAGTACAATTAATGTTAATGATATCAATTATTGTTTGTATACATTATATATGTCAATATATTGGCCTCACTATCATTCTGGTCTACTGTGTCACATGCTCCAGGAGACAACACACTGCCATTTGCTGTTCACCTTCATATTTATGGTGTAGCAATAATACTCAATTACTCACAGCAATTTACCTACCTGCTACCTACATTACAACGTCCAACACACACAAAATACGTATCCTACTACGTACGCAAGTTTGTACCCACAGTTCACATCTGTCAAGTCCCGATGTTACATTAACACTCAAAAAGACGTGGCAGAGTCACGACAGAGATCAGAAAATGGTTGTTCATGTCTGCAAAAAATGCAAAACACACAAGAGTCGGGTCCTAATAAGGCCTTACCTGATTCGATACATCGCTATACGCGCTAGTAAAAGTTCGAAAAGAAAACTGGTCGCTTTCGCTACAAACTCACGCGGTTAACAAATGCCAAGACATCAAAGTAGCACCCAAGTGTTCCAGAAGCCGCAATGACATTGTTAGTGCCATGCCCACAGAAAAGGTCTATTGGTCATTCCTCTTGTTTTTGAGCATTTTGGCTTTTGGGTCAGGCAAACAAGTAAAGTATTTGAACAAGCTGGCAAAGAAAGCAAGAGATGATGAAAAAAATGAAATGAGATCGACTTCAAGACCAAGTGGCAATCAATCATTTCACACTACAACGTTGCAATGCAAAAGTCATCTCAAACAAACTCATTAGCATAGCTACATTAGATCGTTGAAATGTAGTTTGCTCAGTGTTATTTTGTATGCTTCAGGACCGTAATGGTCCTGTTGTGTTAGTGTTAGGTTGCTCACAATGTAAACGTTTGATTTAAATGGAAAATATATGTATTGAGACAGACAGACAGACAGACAGACAGACAGACACAGACAAATCGACAGACAGACAAGACTAACTTGATAGCGTGTGTGACTGTCTCTAAACACCCTGCTACAATCTTTGGCTGCTTATTCTCTACACCTTTCAGCAACTCCTCCTACAGCCCATCCAATAGTCAGTGGATCACCTTGAAACATTCAACATGACATCACTCACCACTGTGACTGCAGCCTGCTCTATCTCAATGTATGACAAACAAATCGCCATGCCTTTGCTCTTCGACTTTGGACGAGCATTGAGACACTTCACAACAACACCAGCTACCACATCAGCACAAACTCTAAAGCAGAAGGATACACATTATTGCTCATAGACCCACTTACTCGTCTTCTACCAAGAACGCACTGTACCATCTCATCACGAATAAATTGACTATTTTAATAATTAAAATAATTTATTCACGTATTATATACCTTCTGGTATAACATAACAAACATAAATTCACCACTTATTCATAGTGTAGTCAGTGTACCCTACACCCCACCCACGGGAGTATGCTCTAGATTAGCGAAAGACAACCTTACCTCTCCGCTACGGTAGCATTTTCGATGAAACATAATGCTGCATCTAACCCCTTCTCTTGTGCGACCGCGTTTGCATCAGTTATAAAGCCTTTTATGAATCCAACGTATTTGCTGAATACTGGACTCTTCTCGCTGTCTTGCTGCCTGAAAAGCTTGCACACTTCTTCGTAACCTTGTACTCTTACTTTCCAAACCTTTGGAAAAAATAAGCAAGTTGTACGTCATACAAGATGACCTTGTCTCGCAACACCACTTTGCACCTTGTGAACAAGTTTATCCTCCAAAGGTAACTTAGAGTAGTCATCTTCTTCCGACATCGTAGTTCAAAAGGAACAAAAAGAACAACAGTAAACGGTCTTCAGTCAAATCAGTCAACAGAGAGGTAACGTCGCAACAAGTTTGAACTGTACAGTTTGGCGCGCGCGTTAATATTACACCAAACACCTAACGCACGTTACATAACACTGTTCAAAAGTTTTACCACAGTATGGATGCCATAGAGCCACCTCATTCAGTGTCCTGATTTTTATGCAAGTTCTTTTGTAAGTTTCTCTTTTAATTAAAGCACTTGCTCGTTTTCACAACATCTAGACTTCAGACTTCTGAGTCTTTTCGAGTTGTCTACTTGGAAAGCTTCTTACCCAAGGCTGGCATATGCGGGCTAAGGGTATAGTAGTCGTCTGACGTGCGACCGACCGTACGACCGTATTTATACTCGATTAGCGCAGATGCGAATGAAGCTATTCAGACTAATAGACGAGAAGTGGTGTCATTACCGACCAATTGACGAACGCGATGTCATCACAAGGCTCCACCTCTCTTTGTTTGGCAGCTGTGCTACGAGAATTCGGTCATCGGGCGTCCATCCTGTACATGGTGTTCAGTCCTTTGCTCTAGATAAGGGTTTAGCAGGTAGAAACAACGTCTAATCTACATTTGTAACATGCATGTTTTCCCACCAACAAACAGGCGTTTAGTGACGCGCGTGCTACTTGGGGCCAGCAAGGAAGGCGAAGATGGCCTAGCGTCGAGGCTACCTGATTTGTAACATTTGGCTTGTTCCACAGTATTTCTGCATAGATAGTGGTTCTCCAGTCTGACAGCTTAGATTTTCGGTGTGTGTGACTAAGTTAGAATGGACAGAGACGCCTAATCTACATTTGCACGTGCATGTTTCCCTATATTAAATGTTTTGTTTTGGCTCTGGCGACTCTGGGGTCACCTTATTACGACAACCTGCGCCTATATATTTTGCTGTGGGCTTAAATGATTGCGGTTAGACGGTGATAGCTGTATAAATACGGTAGGCGTAACCACAACATGAGGGGATTTCAATGGTGTCAAAGTTATGAGCGTTCGAGCCTCCTGATCCTTAGCTGCCTTACATACACTGTACACGTGTCTATAGTTAGCATGTGGTGTGCATGTACACAAGCCGAGGGTTTAGCACTGTAATGCTTCTTTATTCATTTATTATGCTGCAATTAGCTACTGTATGTCTTTAATCATTTGTAAATAGTAATAAATTTTTTGTAACTATTTAGTTAAAGTCGTAGCTAGTTTAGTGGTCTTTATCTGTTCTCAGGGAAATTGTCATCATGCATGCAGAATCTCTATCTACTGCGTATTCACTACTAATAAGATGAATAGAGAAGCACTACAATGCTAAACCCTCGACTGGTCTACGTGCACACCACATGCTAAGACATATGTACTGATGTAAGGCAGATGAGGATCAGGAGGCACGAACGCTCATGAATTTGACATCATTGAAAATCCCCTCACGTGGTGGTTACACCTACCGTATTTACACAGCTACTACCGTCTAACCGCAATCATTTAGGCCCACAGCTGACTAGGCAGGGGTTGTTGTAATGAGGTGACCCCAGAACGGCTGAAAAACATGGATCCACAGATCAACGCGATTCCACGTCCAATATATATTTGGGCATGTCAAATACACTGCAGCGACTGGTCTTATTTTCTTTCGCGAAAACGATCGACCTACTGAGATGAGAGTTGAACATACATGCACTGTACTCTACTTGTAGCGGACAAACCTTGTGATGGCTGGGGTAGAGGGTCAAAAAAATTCAAATGACTGCATGATTCTCGTGTTACTCAGTAACTGTTCTGATTGAAATTTGTCGTGTGACGCCTTCAATATTTTCTACCAGAGCCAAAGCAAAACATTAATGTAGGAACATGCACGTGCAAATGTAGATTGGGCGTCTCTGTTCACTCTGACTTAGCCACTCACACCGAAAATTTAAGCTGTCAGACTGCAGAACCACTATCTATGCTGAAACACTGTGGAAACACTATATGTCACAAGTCAGATAGCCTCGACGCTAGCCATTTTCGCCTTCCGTGCTGGCCCCAAGTAACACGCGTGTTCACTAAATTTAGATCGATTACGCGTGTTTCTACCTGCTAAACCTTTATCTAGAGCAAAGGGCTAAACACCATATACATGCAGAACGGACGCCCGATGAGCGAATTCTCGTAGCACAGCTGCCAAACAAAGAGAGGTAGAGCCCTATGATGATATCACGTTCGTCTATTGGTCGGTAATGAAACTACTTCTCGTCTATTGGTCGGAATAGCTTCATTTGCATCTGCGCTAATCGAGTATAAATACGGTCATACGGTCGGTCGCACGTCAAACGACCACTATACCCTTAGCCCAGATATCCGCGCCTCGTGTAAATAAATGATGAATCATTACTCCTACAAACAGCAATGTGTCGTAGTGTAATTTTACAGCAATGTGTTCAGTCTAATTAAATTTTACTCATACTTATATTATGAGGGCGACGATTTACTCTAGAGACTAGACTGACCATGCACAAACATTAGTTACAATCTCTGGTACTAAACAATAAGTGCTGACAATGGCGGCGGCAGCCAGGCTGCAGAGATGGGCGATTCAGTTAGCGGCACACTTATGCGAGATAGTATATGCAGGAAGGGAACGGAGCTAGATCATATGCGGATGCCTTCTCCAGGCTACCACTACCAGTAGCAACACCAGTCATTCACACGCCACGGACGAGAGCACTGCATGGTAAACGAGTTACCAGTAACAAGCAAAGATATAAGAAAGTAATTATTCAAACAGAGCCAATCTTTTGTACATGAGATGATTATATCCGGCTGGCCAAACCAGATAACAGAAGACAGCCTCAAACCTTAATTACTGGTCACGGCGAGAGGAACTATCACAGAACTGCGCTAATCGAGTGTGGGACGGGAGAGTGGTCATCCCAACAGTCTATAGCTACAGGGATCGATTGCCAGAAGACCTCCACGAAGGCCACATCGGCATAAGCAAGATGAAGAACGTGGCCAGGAGCTACTTTGGGTGGCTGGGATTACACCGAGAACTAGAGCTCTGAGTGAAGCAATGCTTGGTATGCCGGCAGTACGGAGTACTCCAACCTTGGAGATGGCCCGACCACCCGTGGCGCAGAGTGCATATAGATTATGCGGAGAAAGATGGAATCTATTTCTGTTACTAATAGGTAGCCACTCCAAGTGGCTTGAGGTGTTTGCAACAAAGACAACTTCACTGAAAACAATGGAATTAATGTTACGACACTAGTCTGCAAGATACGGATTCTCTCATGAAATCGTCAGCGACAATGGCCCCGGTTTATCTCTGGGGAGTTCGAGACCATTTGCCAACGGAAAGGAATTCGTCATACGTTGGTACCGTCTCTCTACCAAGCCATGCAGCAAGAGATCCGGAGCAGCAGAACGGGCACCACGCTGGGGTCCTGTGCTGGCCCACGAACACAGAGGACACCCGCTTTCTCTGCAGCATCAGCTGGCGAACTTCTTGCTACAGTATCGCAGCACACGTACTACACAGTACTACTGGAATAACACCGGCAGAGCTATTCCAGGCCGCCAAATTCGAACAAGGTTTACTTTCCTCAAACCTAATCTTCGAAAACAAACACGCCGAACAGATCCAGAGCCGTGATGCTACTCGAGTGAAAGAATGAATGTTTCAGACAGGAGACAATGTGGCTATATAGAACTACAGAGTAAGTCCAGAGACATGTATCACAGGGACGGTAGTGGAAGTCAATGGACCTTGGAAGTATACCTAGTGTGGGCTCAAGAGAGCGAGCGGCACGTGCATGCGAATCACATGCTACCATCCACCATTACGGGAGGAGATGAGAAAGTAGAAAAGCAGCGACCAGCCAAGCATAAAGAGGATCTCGAGGACAAGTCAAACGAAGACATTGAACTTCCGAATTAGTCTAAACTGCCCACAAATTCACCCGCAGTACAAGCACCACTAATGGATACCAAGAACGAACAAGGAGACAGTGTTACAGCGATTACCGCCCAGAAAGCTGAGAAGACTACCACAACGGAGGACGAACCAATGGTGGAGGACGAACCATGATGGTTTACACGACGGTACCCAACCAGTCTGAGGAAACCAATGGTGAAAATAAACTTGCAAGGAAACTGATAGAGTACTCTTATTAGCTGGGCATGGTGACAGAATTAACAAGGAGTAGTGTAGTAGAGTGACAGCAGAGTAAGGGCATACGCATTGTAGTACCTAAGTATTGAGTTGTTCAATTACACGGTTTGGTCCGAGAGTCTGGGATAAGACAGTTGTAGTCGCGCCTAGCCGAACCCCATCTCGGAGACACTGTCTGTTATTTAGTAGAATTTTGTTGTTATTGTAAAATTATTATAACATTAGATAATTAGAAGACCATATTACAGCAAAATTGAGTCAAATCAGTACAGCTAGAGCATCAAATCCAATCAAGATTTTTCAAAATTGACAATAAAGCATCTGATCACAATTAACAAAGAATGTAAATCACAGCCAGGCCTTCTCTTAGCCTCCCAAATTTTAGTTACAGGTACTGTAGCCAACAATTTCCCGGATGTAAACGGAACTTGATCGACAACGCGAGATAATACTGACTCTGTATGCCTGCTTATCTGTCTGTCTGCATGCATGCGTGTATATATGTATTATGATGATACATACACACGGGTGTCACCATACACACGAGTATGTAAGTATGTATAATAAATGTATGTACGTACGACGTACGCGTGTGTATTTACTATACGTAGGTAGCCGATGGGCGTAACGTGACCTCTAGAAATGTGAGGCTAAACTTCACGAGGCTACGAGACACGCCCACTTTTATGGACACGCTTATTTATTGGCTTCTCATTGACTAGTACGATAGAATCAGCGAAAAAAGGGCGGTGTATATATACAGCTTTGGTCCTCACACGTATTTACAGTCCACAATTTTTATGACCACGCCCTAAAAATGATGGGTATAGCCCATGGAGTGCCACACTACGTCCTGGGTCACCGTACCAGTCTCTTCGGTGTCTCCATGTGGGCGTGTCATTTCCGTTTGGCACCAGGATGCGTTCCTGGTGCCATCAAGGCACCAGCCTTATCCGAACTTCCACCCCTGCGTTCTGTGACCGAAGATAGTGAACGACTGGCAAATAAACTGACTTTATGTTGTAGAGCGGCGCCCCTGTTATCGGACACCATCAATCATCGGACAGCCATGCAAGAAGTAAACGAAGTAAGACTGAGCTTTGCTAGAGGTCACAGTAAGAAGGATTAGTAAAGACTGTGATTCCAGACGTGGGACTTCCAAAGGCTTGAAACGGTTATGCTAGGACTGTAAACGTGATCCTTCTCTGCGACCCCGGTCATGTGGCCTAGCAAGGCTCCCCATATAGATTTAAAGCGACATTAGATTACACCTACCTACACATAACAGAGAGTGTCAGCCTCACCACTGAACAACCGTATGAACTTCGTCTGCAACTATCGCTACAACACGATCACGGAAAACGCCTTTCTGAAGCGCTAATCGCCATGTTTTCTGTCCAACTGGGTATCCACACAACACTAACTACATCACTACACTCTCGTCTGCATTTCATTCTATTTTGATATGGTTACATCTCTCATTTAAAGACCTAGACGTTTGCTTTGTTTCTCAACTTTATATTTCTCCAAAAGGTACCATGAGGTAAAGAAGTGGACTGCAAAGGTAAGCAGATAAAAGATGGCAACATTTCATTGCTACAAGTATAGTTTTTTATTCACCGGACGCAACCTCCCCCATGAAAACGCAAAGACCATTCTGCAACTTCGCACCTGAGATAGGTTTACAGGTGACTAGCTAACACAACAACACTATCACAGTCTCCGTTTGCTACTCTCCAGAAGAGATAGCGCACGCTCATTGAATCGAGGTAACGCCCCTTTCGTCGGACAGTCTTTTTTTCTTTGCAGCACCAGTCTGCAGGTAATAATGTCATGAGAGAGAGTTGGAAGGAAATATCGTACGGCCCCCAATTCGTTTGACCTTTATTTGACTCAGCAACGGTTATTAGCGGAAACTGCTGAATTTTCTCTGCTGACAAGCTCACTCTGTTGGCATCTACTAGCCCTCAGGTACTGTCTAGTCTTTCCAGCGTAAGAATTTGAACTCCTGAGTGTCTTGCAGCGCAACTGCACAGGCTTGATGCACCGGATGTAGCAGACGATTCACGTCATTCATGTTCGAGCTTTGCGGTGGGCACATTCTCCCAACTCGCACAGGAACAGCCCGTGCTTTCCTTTCAAGGCCCCTAAATTGTTACTTGGCTCTGACTAAGAACTGTGCAGGTTTTTCTATCTCAGTTTGTACCTACCTTTGCCTGACCTTGCACCGTCACGAAGTGCAGCACGTCATCGTTGGTACAACCAGCTGTACTGAATGCAGGAACTTTGTTTACTATCAGAGCAGCTAGAATCTTCACCCCTGCTTCTCCTAGGTAAAGTTGAATTAGATTACGTCAAGTCCTTGTCAACACGCGCTACGCAGCGTCGACTTTCTTTGCAAAGGGTAAAAGAGCGTTTTAGCACTTCAATCCTGCCCTCTCATCGGTTTCGGTTGTCGTCTTCTTTGTTGAATGGCTAGTTCGTTCAAGCGACATCTTTTACACGCCCTAGTGTGGGCGTGGTTGTAGGAGAAATGGCTCAGAATTGCCATCAAGCAATCTAGGCAAGTGCTCTGCGTTCTGCGGCGTTTCAAATAGCTGAATTTAATCAACTGCAGTTATTTGAAACCTCGAGCTGTTGCTGAGAAGGTAGGAAGGCAAGAAAATGGGTGTCCGACGATTGGGGCCGTTACCACGGGCGTTTGACCGACTGTAACTCATACAGATCTTGGCTGACATGCAGGGTAACAACACAATTTGTAGGTAAAGAGTTGTTGATTAGCGATATATAAGTAACTAGGCTGAAGGATGCGTTTGTCCGATGAACGGGGTATGCAAGGCTCCGCACAGTTTTCAATCTCACTCTAGGCAGAGAAGAGGTACAATGCTCTCTTTTGGTGTGCTCAATTGCAACTCGGATACCTACATTTATGATGTGTTAGGGACTGCGTTCAAAAACGGATAACTGAGAACTCGCGTCCGGAATATGATGGTGTCCGAGGAACGGGGACGCGCTCTAACGCACGTCACACGGGTAGGCGTGTTTATGACGTGTGCGTAGAGTGCGTTTCCTATCTAATGTATAGAATCAATGAGTACATCTCCTGCAAAGTGAATTGAATGCGGTTTGATGCGCTTCAAGTGTGAAAAGGCCTGTAGAGTTGGAAACTGCGTACAGTAAACTCTAAGTTTTTGCAACATGAGGTAAGCCATGCAGCTTGTCTGATAGTAGGGAACTGATTGTGTGGAACGAACTTATTGCATGTAGACTGTAGCTATAGACTTCACGAATTGACATTTACATGTGAATGCAACACGGTGACCTTCTCTGTGTGCTTGTGGGCTCTACGTATAAACTTGTTGCGTTTGATGTCTGGTGTTGGGCTAGAATCGGTCATCATGTGACACATATTGATCGAGACACCACTGAGAGTAGATCGAGAGTGTCGGCACACCTAGAGTAGCGAGTAGCTGTGCAGAAATAGAATACAGAACAATCTACGATACATGGTGTCATGAGTGAAAAGCATAACACCATAGCAGAAGAAGGACAAATACAAGGAGCAGGAGACGCAGAAGAAGCAAGAGCAGCAGCAGTCGCAATGTTAATGAGGATGCAGAGCTGCTTACCGATTCCAAAGCCGCTGAACGTTTGAGGCAACTTGGCGCAGAACTGGAAAAAATTCCGTCAAGTTTGGAACTCTTAGGAGATCCTCACAAATGTGCAGAGCCCAGAGCTAATGGAATACCCCCGTCACAATGTGTTTATCACTTGTGTAGGCCACAATGCCCTACGCATATACAACTTCCTGCAATTTGAAGAAGCTAGCTCCTAAGCGAGTCATGGACGAAATCTTAGAGAAAATGGAACAACACCGCTTAGGAGAGACGAACTTCATATATGAATGATACGAGTTTATTGGAAAGATCCCAGCAGCAAAGCGAGGCATTTTGATAAATATACTTCACAGAACTTAGAATTTACAAGAACTCGCAAATTGTGCCAGTTTGCAAACATGCAGAATGACCTCTTGCACGATCGTATTGTACACTGTTGCCATTTGAGAAAGAAGACAGTCTGCGTAAACATCTACTGCAGAGGAAAGACCTGTCATACAGAGAATACATATAGACATGTGTACAGAGTCTACAAGGCCACCACTCAGCAGATGAAAGTGCTTATCGACAGGTGAAGAGATGGTAGACACATTTCCTAAGCAAACGGAGAACAAAGCCTGAGAACGAGAGGAAGCCATGAGACAAGAAGGTAAAGAACACAGAAGTGGAAAGACATGCTCAGACCAAATTGTCAATATTGTGATTGAAACATGAGAGATGTTTAGATAAGTGTCCAGCATACTGCAGAGAAGGCACATGTTGCCACAAGAAGAATCCTTTTGCACAGATGTGTGATCCAAACGACAAGGAAACACTCGTCAGTGAGTGTATGAAGCTAACATTAGAGATGAGAGCACTAATGATGGTGACTCTTACATTGACTCCACCTCAACGGGATGTTCATGTCATGCAATGCAGAGACAAACACCATAGAATTATCAGCGTCATTTGTATGTCAGAATGCTAGTCTATGGCAACTATGTGAAATTTCAATTGACACAAGAGCGGCATGCAGTGTGCGTCAAACAGAGTGGTGTTCCTGTGGAGAGCAAGATTATGCCCACATACAACACAGATGATTACCTTGCATGACATAGCAAAGTTATGCCTTGTAGCAATTAAGTGCAGAGAGAAAGTGACAAATCCCCAGAAAGAGAAGACTTACAATGTGGATCGAGTTTGTGGCGATACGTACTGGTAGGATGTTCAGACTTCGATTTTGGTACCAACCACTGTTCAACAGATGGGATTGTTAACAGTTCACCATGAGATTATTCAGACCCTCACTACTGACAAAGGGTCTAATTCAAGAAGACAAGAGCATACACTGCATCCATTGCTGCAGAAGTATCACACAGTACCGTATAACCGGTTATTTCTGCGATCATGATATTTCTGTGAATTCTGCGAAGAAATCATGGAACGCACAAATAAAATTTACAGATATTTAGGCCTATCATCATAGTCCCAGTAAGTCACAGTTCCAACACATGTACATGTGTGTACCAGTAACTGTCTTCCTGGTTGGAACGCAAAAATTGAATTTGCAGAAATTAAAAGTTTTGTCTAAATTCTCAAATCGCAGTAATTTAAGACCACAGAAATAACCGATTATGCAGTATTTGAGAATGAAGTGGCCTGTTGAGCAATGATCTACATCTTGACATGGACCGAACAGTGAAGCCAGTGCAGAAGTCAGTTAGACGGATCCCAGTTGCTGTTAAAGAAAGTTCAAAGTAGAACTTGATTGTCTTGAGAGGCTTGGTGTGCTTGGAAGAATTGATGATCCTGAGCCTACAGAATGGGCGTCAAGTTTGGTGATTGTTCAAAAAACCAATGGCAGTTTATGATTATGTTTGGATCTCAACCATTAAATACAGCATCGAAAAGATTTCAACTTTCAAAAGGATTGTTCGAAGGATGCATCCGGAGCCATCATCAAATTTCAACGCTGGAAGATATTCTACCACAACTGGCCAATGCACAAGTTTTTAGCGCTGCATATGTCAAGAATGGGTATTGGCATGTTCCTGTTGACAGTGGGTCACAGAAACTCACAACATTTGAAACACCTTTTGGCTGGTACTGTTGGCACAACGAAAGCCCTTTGGCATTTATGTGGCACCAGAACTGTTTTAAACAACGATTACATGAGACAATTGAAAACCTGGATGGCATGTTTGCAGTTGCAGATGACATTCTTACTGTGGGCAATGGGAATACCTCTATGCAGAAGCAGGTAAGGATCATGACAAGAAATTAGAGATGCTTTTGAATCAATTTCAGAACAAGCAGATTTGTTTGAACAAGGATAAGCTTAGATTCAAATTGAGACCAGTAGCATATATGAGTCGTCTACTGACTAATGAAGGCATTTATCCACACCCAAAGAATTAAGCTAACAGCTATCTATCAGGTGCCGAAATTAACTGATGTGGCAGGAGTTAGATGCATGCTCGCTATGGTTACATATTTGGCCAAGTTTCTTCCACAATTAGCCACTATGTTGGAGCCTCTAATTGAGACAGCTGACGATAAGCAAGATTGCATGGGTTTGGACGGATGAACATGACATAACGGTGAACAGTATCAAGAAAGCTATCACTCAAACCCCAGTTTTAAAGTATTTCAATGACAAAGCAATAGTGACTCGATCTCTACTGTGACTCATCTAGACTAGGTATTTTAGTGGCTGTAATGCGAGAAGAGCAATCGGTGGCTTATGCCAGTAGAGCTTTAACTTCAACAGAGCAGCCATGCCCGCAGATAGAAAGGAAGCTGCCATCGATACTATTTGAATTAGAACGGTTTGACTTATACACATTTGGATGACCAGTCAGATTTCAAACAGATCATATACCTTTTGCACAAGAAACCGCTACATTTGGTCCCCAAGAGTGGATGTTTTTACGCATGCAGCGTTATGATGTGACAGTAGTCTACAAAAAAAAGAGAGACAAATGTTGTTGCAGATACCTTATTGACAGCCTATGTAGATGATGAAGGCAATCATGCATGCCCGGATGGTGAAGTACTATATACATCTGGAGAATGAGGATGCAGCATAGTATCTTCCTATGACACGGGAGATGCTACAGCAAGGAACTCCAAATGATGAGACATCGATGCACTTGAAAGATATGATTCAGAAAGGATGGCCTGAACACAAGAGAAGTGTTCCCCATTCAATCCGACAGTACTATATTGTATACAGTAATATTCAAGATGAGTTGTTATATCAGAATGGTGTCATCTTTAAAGGTGATAGAGTTATTGTTCCTCAGAGCTTGTTTTGGCATATTGCTTTGGCAGTAATAAGGTTGATGTCAATATTTACTGTCTTAAATGTGCTGTATTTGTGGCTTCTCTATAGCTTGAAGAATGGTGGCATTGGGTTAATTCGTGGGGATTTGAGAGACTACAAACCTGCACATAATCTCAGTCTAAACGAAAGAATAAGAAATCTGCTGTCAAAAGGCAAGACTGTTTATCACTTAGCATTTGGAGAGTCTCCTTTTCCAGTTGTCAAAGGTGCTCAGAGGGCACTCAAAATGTTTGTGCATGAGAAAGCATATGAACCAGTGGCTGGTGAGTTCTGTTATTGGTTTCTTCTTGTGTTATGTCATTATACCATATCGCTTCACATGTAATTTACAGCATGCCGTTTTATGGTGAGGTTTAGTAGGCTGCCATACCTTGGAGCTAACTGCATGCGAGTATCTATTTGTGAAAAGGTTACATGATCAGAGTAATCTTGTTTTTTAGTGGGCATTGGTATATTCAACTTGAAGGAATGTGGACCTGCAGTCAGAGTAGTTGTATATTATGTTCAGACAAGTCAAATTCTTGTTTTAGAACAAAGCTAAATATCTCCTTCTAGTACAACAAATAGGAGCTAATTTCGAGCTCTCATATGCACGCACTGTTAATTGGTGCTGTTTAAATGCTCCAGGCTTTTTTTTTTGTATTGAGTGTTCTTGTGTCTGTTCAAATATTTTGTTGGAGGACATCATACTTTATACTCATTGCTAGCATCTTAACAGAATAACATGCATCCTTGTTTAGATTGTGCATGCAACTGTAGATTATCCCTGATCCTCTATAATTTCCCAAAGTACCTCAGTTTATTGGTGACCTCTGCCTACAATGGGCATATCAGTCTACTTGCAGCTTATGAGATTGCCGTGTTTGATAGACCTCTGGTATAATGGCATGCTGTAAAGTGGAAAAAACAGTAATGTTGTTCATGTGTCTTTGTGTGATTATTAGGACTACAAGTAGTTTTTATCAGATGTATGTGATATAGTTCTCAAAAATATTAACGAAGTGATAAGCATTGGCGTATTTCTTTTGCTTTATTTGCATATTATTTAATTACCAAATTGGCTTGGATCTGACTGATGCTTTGGGCATTTTTGATTTGTTTTTTGCAATGTCTATTAAGTGGTACGTTTTGTTTTTATGCATTTACGCTAGTTTTTGCATTTTCATTTCTTGTAAATTCAACATTGGCTTTCAACTGTAAGTTTACAGCCAGGATACTTGTGAAGGTTTATTAATTAATAGGTACTGTAATGCTTATAGGGTAAGACTTGACTTGTGTGCTTGCTTTAGAGGATAACAGATCTCAGGGTTAGCAGGCAAATGAGTACGTGTTTTATGCATCTGCTTATGATATATATATATATACTCATCAGTTTGTAGATCTGTTTTGACATGAAGTGTTTGCACTATATTAACTGCATTATTTTCAAGGGATTTTGTCATTGCGTGAAGCAATCTGTGAATACCATAAGATCAACGATGATCTGGAACTGAGTGTTGAAAATGTTCTTGTCGGTCCAGGAACAAAGCAGTTAATCTTCTTGCTTTTAACGATTTTTAGTGGAGGTTATCTTGACAATGATGCATTGTTTTAGTTGCATGTGATTGGTTGATATGTGCTTTGATGTGTAGATGTGTTTCTTATTGCTCCCTCGTGGATAACGTACAAGCCACAGTGTCTTGTTTGTGGACACAATCCAGTGGTCATTAGCACTTCTTTTGATACCAATTGGAAAATTACACCTGAAATGTTGAATGAGGTATAAGATGCAGTACACACGTATGATGTTTCTAATAAGTTTGCATTGTTGCGTTTGTGTTGACTTTGTACAGATCCTATCAAGACCAGTTCATCATGGTAGAAATAAACTACTCATTGTATGCAATCCTGACAATCCAAGTATGAGAAACAGTTGCAGTCTTTTGATCTTGAAACTGTCTGTTTGATTAATTGCTTTTGTATGTTTGTTTGCTTGTTTGTTGTTTGCCATAGACAGGTATTGGTGTTGTTTCTATTTGTAGTGGTGTGTGTGTGTGTGTGTGTGTGTGTGTGTGTGTGTGCGTGTGTGTGTGTGTGATGATTCTGCAATTCTGCATTTGTTGCTGCAGGTGGAACTGCATATACTGCTAGTGAATTAGAGAGTTTGAGGTATTTAAATGAAAAGTATGTAATACATGTTTCATACAACAGCTTATCTTGCAGTGCCGTTTTTCGTAAACACAATCTACTGGTTTTGTCTGATGAGATCTATGGTCGGCTTCATCATACTGGCAATCATCAGTGTCTTGCTAAGGTATCATTGTAGGCATCTTGTATCTTGTAGTGTGATGAGCAGTGGATACTATTGAGCATTTAATTAGGATGTTTGCACATCAGGCATTTTTAGAAACATGTTTGCTATCAAAATGCAAGCCAATGTATTGGTTGTTTTAGAATGTTTTATGCAAGTGTGTGAGCATGCAACATTTAGAACACTGAATATTTTGGATAACTAACGTTAACTCTCCTGGTGCAGAAACAGGTATCCCTGAACTTTCAAGGCTGCCCATGCACACTCATTTAAACCAAGTACATGTATAGTGAACAACAATTGTGCAAACACTCAAACTGAAATACACTCTATAAGGTAATAATGAGAAAGTAAATTGGTTTACAATTTGTACTTCTAGAGGGCATCCAAGGCACTCTATGTTCGGTTAACTGATGTGTTTGGATAACTGGTGTTCGGATAGCTGACATCTGACTGTAATGCTAATAGCACTGACATCATTTCAGTGTTTTTTCGTTTATGCTGAATGAAGCGTATATACTCTCAGTCTGCAACTGTAAGGGCAATAATGGCATAGCACTGCAAGAAGCAGGAGATGCTTAACTATGATGAAACTGGGTATATTTTAATTTATTTTGAATTACTAAACAATTGTTAAATTATTTATCTTCATAAATTTGTTGAAATGTGGTACTAGATTTTCTGATTTGCATTTTGTAGTTTTATCCGGAAGGTACCATTGTAAGTAGTGGCATCTCAAAGTGGGCAGGAGCTGGCGGCTGGCGAGTAAGTACAACGTGCAGCATGTGTGCTGATGCTGTTGTTTGATTTAGAAAGTTTATTGTTACCTGCTGCACATGGACTCATGTAACTCAGTGTAATTTACGTAATGACTGTTGATTATGAAACAAGCAGAGATAAAAGTTGTATATAGTTGTACATATTCATGAATACATATATGAACATGGATATGAAATTAGAGAGCACACAGACAGGAAAGTAGGCTGCATGCAGATCTATTGACAGGCAAGTGGGTGTGTCTATAATTAATGGTAGGCTCTTTCAGACAAAGCAGACAGAACAGCTAAACCTATCAGCAGACTAGAAGTGGTGGTAGAAAAGCACTAAATTGCAGAAGACTTAAAAGACGAATGGACTTGTTATTGCTAAGCGTACATATCCATTGATGCACTTATGCTAGAGTGGACGTAGGTACACTGTAAAATGCAGACAGGATTGCATTTTAGGTTTGCAGACTATTGGAAGATATATGTAAGAGCATGTTCACACCGGGCCTAATCATGATTAGTTAGCACTAGTGCACTAATGCCACTCGTTCACATCGGTCCTAATCATGATTAGTGTAACGCCATTCTAACGCCGTAGAGAGTAGTGTTACAATCACATTAGTGGCGTTAGTGGTTGCATGTGACTTTAGCACATGAGATAGTACAAGAAGAGCATGCCGCTAATGTTTCTAATCTGGCATTGTATGTTTAAACGTACAAACGCAGCAACAACATGGCGACATATACAGATGTATACTACGTACGTGCCTGTACATATGACAACTTACTGCTATCCCTGAAGAAGCTGCTAGAGAAAGCAAACTAGAGGTTTCCCTCTTCAAAACCTAGAGCAATGGTAAGACCATTCACACGAATCATAGTTAGCGGTGTGAACGCGCTTGCGCTAATGTTGGCCTAATCATAGTTAGTCCAGATGTCCGTGTGAACACGCTCTAATTAACTGATTGCAAGTGATGATGATTATTTGTGTGTCTGTAGTTGGGCTATCACATTTACCCACAACAGCTGAAAGCCTTTCAGACCGCAGTGATGGCAGCAGCAAGCCACTCTTATTCATGTGCATCTGCTCCTATACAGCATGCTGCGGTGGAGGTAACATGATTAACTAGGTAGTGTCACACTTAGATTGAATTAGATGTTGCTTGTTGTTTTAGTGCTTTAGGAATTCTGACGACATAGTTGAATATTTATTGCACACCAGACGAATTATCGCAGCACTGAGCAACTACTGCTATCGGTACATGTTTATTAATAGTGTAAATGTTGGTCTGATGGGATATTCTAGTCTCGCATAACCAGACAGACCCCTTTCCGCCACATCATACTTCCAGGTGAAATGAGGTCTGGTGAACAGTCTTTGATGTCGCTGTGTGCCGTGTAGCCAGAAATCGGCTATCTAAAGACCACACTGGTATGTGCACTCCTATCTCAATAGCTTTTCTTGTTTCGTAGAGAGCAACTCGAAGACTACAGCTAGAGTCGTTGCTGTTTATGAAATCTGCATATCTACAGCAACAATTAAATGCGGCCACGGGAACGTTGACGTCGACAGGCTTGACGTCATCACAACGGAAACTGAATGCAAACGCACTGAATGGATGCAAACTTGATGCTGTTTGCTGTTTTGATGTCTAGAGCGACTGGGGACAGTTCAGACTGAGCGATATATCTGGTCCTGGAATAACAGGCTTCTATCTCTTAGCAATCTGTTATGATCGATGTCGTACGTAGCGTTGTGTGCTTGTGTCACAATGGAGACTGAATGCGAACGTACTTGATGTAAAGCAATGCACAAAACACGTGAGATGATTACCCAAACACAGAAACACCACTCATCTTGTTTTTCGATGACGTCAGCTTCAAGCCCTTCAATTCCAGAACCAGGTATATCGCTCAGTCTGGACTGTCCCGGGTTGCTCTAGACGTCAAAACAGCAAACAGCATCGAGTAAGTTCGCATCTATTGAGTGCGTTTGCATTCAGTCTTTGTTGTGATGACGTCAAGCCTGTCAACATCAATGTTCCCACGACCGCGTTTAATTGTTGCTGTAGACATGCAGATTTCACAAACGACTCTAGTTGTAGTCTTCGAGTTGTTCTCTACGAAACAAGAGAAGCTAATTGAGATAGGATTGCACTGCTTGCATATCAGTCTGGTCTTTAGTTAAGCGTTTAAGAAACCAAATCTGGTCTTTAGATAGCCGATTTCTGGCTACGCGGCACACAGCAACATCAAAGGCTGTTCAGCAGACCCATTTTTGCCCAGAAGTATGACACAGCGGAAGGGCTCTGGCTACGCGAGACTAGTGATATTCTTCACGTACCTGCAGAGAATTGACATCTGTAGGAGTCAAAGCAGTCAAACCAGCAGGTGGATATTACATGATGCCTGACTTTGAGGTGAGTGGGAGAGTAGGCATGAGGCAGACTTCGAAAATCTGGCGGGTTGATTGACTATCATTTTATCAATGAATATATATAAAACTGTGTTTAAGGGATATTGTCTGGATTTTTGCAGTTGGTAGACTCTATTTGGTTTTGTCGGACAGTCACAAAGAAACAATTTATGATCAAAGACAAAGTTTTGAAATTTATGAGTGTTTGTTGTCAAAATGACGTCTACCTGTATTGTTGGATTCTACTTAGTTTTTTGTGTGAAACTGAAACTACTGGAGTAATAAGTAATGAAAGCAGACGTTTATTTAGACAGTTCTGAGATAAAACAGATGGGAAGTAGAGAGATTTAAGGCCTGTGTATTAAACCAGACAGAAAGTTGTCTTTTATTGATGGTAGCACACTGGGTTTATGATGGAGACAACAAGGAGCATTAGTGTGCTATAATAGGTTGCTGTTTGGGTCCACAATTGGACTGACTTTGGTGTTTTGGATTGGGACTGGTAGAAAGTGTGTCAATATTTGGAGACTCCATTACCTTCACTGGATGCCGCATGACAACATAGCATGTCGTTTGACATGAGCTTGCTTAGGAATTCTTGCAGCTTAGTATCTATATTTTATTGAATTAAGGAATTTATGTCAACTCTTTGATCTTTACATGATAACAGCTTCTGCAACTGTGATCAAACTTTGACCAAAGCAATGCTTTGTTAGGCTATCATACACTGATCTAAGCAAATTGTGTTTAGTTTTAACTGTTCATTGTTGGTGAACTATATAGGTATTATGTTGCAACATTTGTATTGCTATGGTAGTCACTGACAGTTGTGTCTAGTCTTGCGTAGCCAGACCCTTTCCAGCATCGTCATACTTCTTGCCTGGTCTGGCTACATGAGATTAAGTACTTATGTCCATTGTAGTAGAGCTGTACGTGAGCATGCAAGTAGCACTGAAACAGACTGTAGATATTAGGTATGTGACAGCTCTAACTCGGTTCAGAAACATTTTGTAAATACTTGTAGTCAGGTTGGGTGTTTGATGTGTAGTCAGTTTGTGAAAATCAAACCACACACTGCTTGAGCCCATTTAAAAATAGAATTTGTACATATTTAATTCTTTGTGCTCTTGCTAAAATTCCTTTTTTGACACTTGAAAGTCTTTGTCAATACATTGTTTGTAGGTTGTAAGGAAAGCATTGAATTGTTGTGGCATTAAAACTGGACAAGCAATGTGTGACAAGATTTTTGAAGAGACTTGTGTAGTAGTAAGTGGGACAGTTGATATGCCATTGCACTTGCTAATTATTGTGGCTGTTTCATAGCTGATGCCTGCAGGACCAGACTTTCTGCGACCCATGGAAGAACTGACAGTTCGCTTATGTTATGTCAACTTTGACGGTCAGTGTAGACGTATAGTAATGTATAGTAGTTTGCAGCATTGGAGCCGTTCTGCATTACGCTGCTGTCTATGTAATGCTTTGTGACAATCTCCCTTATTTTCTAGGAGGCAAGGCTCTTGAAGCAAGTCATAAACTGGGCTTGTCTGAAGAGCTGACAGATGGATTTCTTGAAGAGCACTGTCCCCTCACAACAGGTGGCATACAAGTAAGACTCACAGCAAACAAATAGAGTATAATCATCACAGTTACTTAGATTGGTGATAAGCCGGGTCTCTGAAGTACGCAAGAATGTGACAGACCGAACTAAATATCTTAATGTTAAACTCTATGTCCAAGAACTATTTCACCTGTTGGTTTTTAAGAGTGTGAATGCAATATCTGATGTCTTATTGTGTTGAAGCTGTATGCGTAAGGGGTCATCCATAATTGTCGACATTTACTCAAACATACAAAGCGTATGCTGGGGTGGAGTAGTCTCGTGTGGCCAGGCCTTCAGCGTACCTACGCAAGGCGGATAAGACGGGAGGTCTGGTCACTATCGCCAGGTGTGTGTGAACACGTGGAATGTTACATGAAACTTTATCACTAAACACCATCACACAATCCAATCTAAGGTGTTGACATGTGTATGTACATGTACTGGAAGACTGCTAAAAAATACTCGACGAAAACAGGTTCATAAAATGCTGGCGAACAGGTACCAGCAGTTCATGAACGAACAATTTTGTCTTTGCCAGCCCATCTTTGTCTCGTGAGGAAGCTGTGCAGAAAGTGCAACGACAATAGAAGACAACTGGGCAGAACAACGAAATGTCCATCTTAATTTTTGAAAGGGATTCTGATTATGTATTGTAATACCATGGTACATTAGAAATAGCTTTACTAAGCCAAAATTTATATACGCATAGGGGAGGGAGGAGGGTGTATGCAGAAAAGAGTATGCTTTTTGTACGCTTGAGTAAATGTCAACAATTATGGATGACCCCTAAGTACTTAGGTTTGTTGTCGAGCTGAAGAACCATAGCATCAAGAAATTAGGTGATCTAGATGTATTAGACTAATTAAACTTGAAGTTCATTACACTATAGTCTACTGTATTGACATACCAATGTGGTAGCGGTAGTCAGGGCTAGACCAGAACATTTGCTGGATGAGCTTGTATAATACAATGAAAGCATCATATATTTTGAGCAAATATGTGCAGGTATCTCTACAATCACAAAAATGGCTAACCTCTTGATTTTAGTAATCAATGTCTCTAATTAACTAAGAGACATTTGCAATTCACTAATCTACATTTTGGCTCAGTGCAGTGCTCTACTAGGATGTAGTACTTCTTGAATCTTTGTAGCACACTGAGCTTTTTAATTTGGATCTGCTATTGTTATATCTCATTGTAAATGTGTGGTGTGTCTGTACATTTTTAGGCACTGAAAAATTGGGTATCTGCACTGTTGTAATCTACCTCTCCACCGTCATGCAAATGAGTGTGTTACAAGAACAAGTATTGCCAAATCAATTGTCTGTAGCAGTTGGAAAAGTAACAGTGACCATGCTGAACTGCGTAGATTGATTTACTATATTTCTTTCACGCGACGACTTTCCAATTATACTAAAAATTGGCTCACTATTTTATTGCTATTTTAAGCTGAGGTGCGCATGCGCTCAGTTTTATTCTAGAAATCTCAAGTCAACTGTTATCGCGTTGGTGCATTGCTGCTTCCATTGTTCCTATCACTACAAGAACAACTACTGATATTAGTTTTATTTGACACAACTAGGTAGAGGGAAAACTTAATTGTTGCAGTGATAGTACAGTGGCATTAGAGAGCAGTCAGTCATAATTGGACAGACAAAAAGGTATGTGCCTCGTGAACCATCAGCAACTGTGTTGACAAGTGAAACCTTCCACTGATAGTTGTTGCTGTTGAGTTATAGAGTTTCGCGTGTTAGTACTGTAGTAGTGTTAGTACGTAAAATAATAGATCAGCCGAGTCTATTCAAACACCATAATGTAGGCTCCGCATACAATTGAGTTCAATCAACTAATTATCACCGATTGTGTCAAAATTATGTAATCAGAATTACAAAAATATGGAATAATAACATAACAGACACCTTATTCTAAATTCATGAATGGTCACGTCATTTTATGTTCAACTAGTACTGGTTATTGGTATGCAATCCATATGGTTAGACCAACTAACTCTTGATGCTCAGATCTTTTGACATGAAAATCAGGCTCACCAACTGACAACATAATGACAACACAAGGTTTCGAGCAAGCACAGTTCTCACTGAGCTGCCCTTGAGCATACACAGAGAATACTTAACACAAATGGAACCCAGATACTAGGCCTAACCATGGGAATACCAGGGGTGCCCAAGTTTGAAATGGTTGGCGCTGCCCATGTATACTTTGACTCAAGGGACACTCCCATTCATACTGGTAAAGTATGTACTAATGACTTGTAAAGATGTAAATTGTGTTTGACAGCCATAGTCTGCATCTCAGGACCAGAGTCACCAGACCTACTTTTGCTTGGTCAGAGGGAGTAAATCATTCTTCACTTTGACATATCGAAATACCTATACTGCGCATGATAATTGGTAATGGGCGTGCCAAAGCATTACTAAAATCTTGGCACTGCTTTGGGGCTGCAAAAATTGGCTTGGCGCTACATGCAGCGCCAGATGGTCACCCCAGAGTATATGACATACTTGAGGTGTGGCCTGCTTTGTAAGAAGCTTTCAAGTTTATGAAGAGACAAACGTTTCGAGTCCTGTTGTTCGTCCCACCATTTCCAACACAGCCAATCTGTTGCTGCTGTGCATCACGTGTGGACATGTGGTGCCTGTATTTATTGCATCTGCTCATGCTTTTAGCTAACCAATCCTGAAACAGGTTTAGTCAAATTAACTGTAACTTGAAATATTTTAGTATATATAATAATTATGGTAATTAACAAGGGTTTGTATGTCTGCTGTGTAATATATGAATAGATCTTTATTGGATCTCTTCCCATTACAAATATACAAAGTTTCTACATACCAACTTTAGAGCGTTGAGCAGACAAAGTCGGAATCACTGTTATACTCTACCGACAACAAGGTATGTCTCTGTATCACCAACACCTTTTACAAAAACTGTTCCACGTTTCTCAAACACAAAATAGGCACTGAGTGCATCAGAACAAGGCTTAGTCATTTGTATCTTACCACCTACACCAGTCGACTCCATTCTACTTGATATGTTCACCGTGTCACCCCAAATATCATAAAGTTGTTTTGTGCTTCCAACAACACCAGCTGTAACAGGACCTGCATTGAAACCGACTCGAAGCACAAACTTGAAACCAAATGTGTTGTAGTTGAAACTTTCGACAAGATTGTGCATCTCGAGAGCGAAATTCACCATTCCTCGCAGATGTATGTCTGGATTCTGATAGGACTGCTGTAGTTCTCTATTCAGGCCTGAAGCGGCCATGTACGTGTTGCCAACAGTTTTGATTTTGTCGATGTATTTGTATCGTGGCCTGTCCAGCAAGTCATCAAAGTCAGATATCAATTCGTTGAGAACACGGATGCATTCTCTACCGTGCTCATATTTCTCGCTGTAAAAGTCATTGAAATTGGAAATAGAGGCAAATATGATGCCAACTCGTTCATAGTTGAAGGAGACCTCGCAAGTAGCACGAAGGCAACCTAACACATGATCAGGAAAGATGTTGAGAAGCAACCTTTGTGCTTGGTCATGCAGCAGCGCTTCATGACTCTTCTCTGCAGCTGCATCTAAGCTTGCCTTTGCTGTAAGGCGAAAAGTCACCTCATACATCCGACACACGATACAAACAAGCAACAACAAGCAAGCCATGTCAATGTGAACACCGGCATTGACAAATATATTTTTCGCATTTTGTGAAGTTTCTGTTGTATTATCACAACCAGGAACATGGCTGGGTGCATGGTAGTACACATACACTTGAAGAGCAACAGACAGAGTGACTGCCAATGGAGCTCTAACATACCAAAACAGCTGTGAGAAGTTGCAGCACAAAATGATACAAAATACTTCGGCAGACACCGAAATTGAGTAGTCACGGATATGGCCCCAAGTACCTTCACTCGTACGATCAAAAGTGCTGTAAATCAATGCTGCTGGAGTCATTACCATGAATAGTCCTTCTGCATGACGAAACGATAATGTGGATGTGACTTTCTTCACCTTTGGCATCAATCGAAGAAATACTGTAACCGCGGAAGAAGCGAGTGTGACACCAAGTAGCAGTGACGTTAGCACTAGCATTGATATGAAGACAGCAAGAAACGCGTGCGTAATGTTGAGGCCCACAAAACACACAATACTTATTCCCATAAATGCAATGAAACTCACAACTGGATCAGACATCTGATGCACGTTTCCTATTTTGGGACGATACAACATGAAATGAAAACCACTATTGGATGTAGTTTCTTCATTACTGCTTGAGTTAAGCATTGATAGTGACTCGACTCTGCTGTCTTCACTTGTATCACCTGACAACATTTTCCGATACGATGTCTCTAGTTCAGGATCATTAAATGAAAGTGTCCACCAGTTGACAGGTAACTCTTGCATTGAGTCCAAACTCTGTGCCTTTTCCTGTATCTGTTGTATCAGCACATGTTGTGAATCCCGTGAATAATTCTGTGATTTGAGTATTTCACCAATCGAGTCTCCTCTCCTTGGAAACACTGTACAAAGTTTGTCTCGATCGTCGTCATGCTGCTGAATAGTCACTCTGTTAAAGGACAGTTGTGATACTCCAAGGCCAAATATCCAACTAAGTGACATACGCCGGCCAAAAATGGAAAGGACTGATGCACGACGATCAATGACCCCTGCTTGCTCTGACGGTGGCTGAATGTTAGACAATTGATGATTTGGCAAAGAAGAATTAGGTTTGCTCTCACAGGAAGCTAGAGGTGAGTCAGGTATTAAATTTAGATGATCATGCCATGATCGTTTTCTTCTTAGACTAGTGGGACTTCGAGATCCAGTCACAAGAAAAGTCGTTACGCCTTGTAGGTCTGGATGCACGCTGGTATGAGGTATGATTGTATAATGCCTCCGATCCAAGAAATCTACTGTTTGTTGTGATACATGGACACAGCCAGGACTTCCTCCAGTTTCGAGCTTGTTAGCCAACGTAACATCACTGGACCACACATCAAACTTTATTCTTTTTGTTCCAATCACTCCACATAACACAGTACCGGTATGGACTCCCACTCGCATGTTGACATCTTCTCCTGTGTCAGCACAGAACTCAGCTATTACATCAATCATCGCAAGTCCCATATCTACACAGCAGTTTGCATGGTCATCACGTGGCTCTGGACATCCCGATACACAATAGTAACAATCGCCTAATGTGCTGATCTTTTCACAACCCATTCTGTCTACAAGTTGATCAAACCGACCAAAAAGATCATTGAGAAGACCAACCACCTGGTCAGCAGTCTTCTTGGCTGACAGCTTTGTGAATCCAACAATGTCAGCGAAAAGAATGCTCACGTTATCCATTTTGGACATAGTCAACGGGCGAAAGGTTTGAGAACTAGAACGTGCTACTTGGCTTTCACCCGGGTCTAGCAGATCTGCTGCTACCATACGCGGTACAACAGACAAGATGACTTGCTGTTTCAGTCTCTTCTCTATCTGCAAGCCATGCTTAGCCAAAAGAGACTGCCCTGTCTTCCAAAAAATAGAATGCTGATTTCTCTCATTCTGAAGATGCAAGTGGACCAATACAATCCCCAGTAAGAACACGATGAAAGCTTGATTTCCAGCAATAAGAGAACCATTAGTGCCAATATTTTCAGTGTATGGGGCTGTAAAGTGTGCTACAGTTGTATGAGCAACCAACCAGATTAAAGAAATTCCCAACAAGACAGGCAAGTAGACAGGACAAAAACCATACAGCACAACCATCAACTGCAATGGCCAGCTATCTATCGATTGTACTGAATAATGTGGAAAGTATTTGTTGAAAATCCACGTCATCACCACCTGTGCCACACAGAGCGACATTGCGTATCCTGCATTTACCCATCTCCACCACTGTCTGTACCCCGACCACAAAGTGAACAAAAACATGGCGAGGATACATAGACAAAGGCCACCAGCTCCCGAGACAAACACTTGCATACCTACCTTCGCATTATAAATGTCATTATACATGTCCAGACAGTTACTCTCATCATCAGCCTTTCCCAGTCTCCCATCATCAGCCTTCTTCAATTCAACAGCGAAGTAAGTCATCCAGACGAGAGTAGCCACGAACATATATACTAATCCGTATCGAAACAGTTGTTGCTGGTAAGTAAACATGTACTGACGATACTCTTTCTCTAGTTCTTCGCTATCAAATCGCGGGTTCCAAAACGCAGCAGACACCCTCAACGCATCGTGCAAGGAGAACCTTCTCGACGAACGAAGTCCACTTTGCCGATGGCCGTTGCTGTAGCGTTCGGAAGAATTTCTCTCTGTTCGGCCATCGTGATTAGATTCATCTCTAGGACAGTCATTCGCTTCCTGACAGACACTTGCCATTGGATTCAAGAAGCTTGATATAAATAATCGATGACCTTCCGGATACAATCGACTTGTCCAAGGCGTCCCAATCGAAACTTGTATCTCGTACTCGGACGAGAATAGTCGAGGAGAGCAGATTAGACTGGCTTCGAGTAGCTCCAGCTGACGCCTGTCCTCGGAGTTCTTTTATTCCGGATGCGGCTGTACAATGACGTGTATTCTTTATTTGATAAATGCCAATTGATAATCCGGGTATTTCTTTATTATTGTTACTTCTCTTTTTTTCAACGGAAACGAAACGGTACATGTGAACACTCGCTGGATAGCTTAGCATTCTGAGCTTTAGGTAGCGGCAAAATACCTATGTTTGTGAGCGGGAAGAATCTTTTAGCTAGTGTTTTCATGCAAAGGTGAGCATCAGTTTGTAGAACAAACCGTCTAACTTTCTAGCTAGCAAGTTGTTTGGTGACTTCATACTTTCCAAAGATAAACACACCACTATTACTGCTCGTGCATATCGCAGAAGATAAATCACCGGCTGAAATTAGCCGATCACGGAAACTTCTCGTCAGTATGGGGGCCCTAGTGTTTGCCTGCCGTATCAGGTCATACTTTCTTCGTTATTATTTTCAACACAAGGAGTATTCGTCGTAATGCTAGTGGAAATTGTGCTGGTGATGTGACGACGAGCAACCTACTTGCGACATGGTCTTGAGGGACTCAACACACCAGGAAGTGATGGCATGAGTACGTCAGGCAATGTGGGTCGCACACCAGGAAGTAGAAGTCGGCGGGATGAAAACCGACGCCACCCGAGAGACGGGTGACACCGATAAATCGTAGAACGAAGGCCTAGTCTCAGGATGTTAACAATAAGGCCACTCTACCTCGTACATACCCCGTTCCTTGTTTAAGTCGTCATAGTTACATGATTTAGGATGTAAATTAGGAATTTGACAATTCTTTTAGATGTCACATTTCTTTTATTTGAGCCAAAGATAAGTATTTGTTAACTATAACTGTATTTGTATATAATTAATTTATTTGTGGCAGTAAAATTTCAGCTTTGTTCTCAATTAATTAAGCCATTGACAGGTACAGTAGGAAAACTTATAAAATGGTTAGGACAATTCAACACCGTAAATTGAATGACATGTTGTTCTAATGTTGCAATACAGTGGTGTCCTAGAGTAGCATTGTACTGGAGCGTGTTGGTATTTGAGTAGACTATGTCATTTCAATTTGAAGAATCACAGTATGCTGAGTCACACACACACACACACACACACACACACACACACACACACACACACACACACACACACACACACACACACACACACACACACACACACACACACACACACACACACACACACACACACACACACACACACACACACACACACACACTAGATGGTTAATATAATAAGTCAACTTAATTTATCCATTCTCCACACGTTCTCTACTGTTACAGCAGCCATTCCTTTCCGAAGCAAAGGCAGTTCTAGATCAAATAATGATTAATAACCTACTAGGATAAGCGAGCCGACACGAGATGAAACCGGACAAGAAACTGTTGGACGGAAATGTTTTGACGTCAGCGCAGTACAAGCAAACTGCACGATTCTCGTCAGCAATTTCTTCGGCGTTCTGCTCACATAAGCCCGGTTCACAGTATTGACGCTGACGCCCAGTCAACATTAAAGACACCGCCTTGACGCAGACGGCATCTTTTGATGTTGACGCTGACGCTGACTGGGTCATATTTTTTCGTTGTTTAGTTTCACACACGAGGAGTATTCGTTGTAACGCTAGTGGAAATTGTTTGCTGGTGATATGACGACAAGCAGTCTATTGCGACGCCTCGTTCGACAAATTCGTGAGGCCTCGACACACCAGGAAGTAGAGGTTGGCGGCACGAAAAGCGATGCCATCTGACAGACGGATGACACCGATAGATCGTAAAACGAAGGCTTAAGCTTGGTTCACAGTACACCTCGCTTCGTGTCGCGTCAAAGGAGGCCGTTGTTGCGCGCGAGAATTCAAGAGCCTTTAGCGTGCACGGAAGACGACGTAGTTTGACTCGCTGTGAATGAGTATTACAGACTGTATATGAATACACTCATGTACATACGCACACAACCTCTTCAACACCACGTAGATAACAGTTAATAATTATAACGGTAAGCACCAATTCTTCCTGTCCAGTCTGTTGTACTTAGATCGTTCGCACGGAACTTTCTTCGCCTGATTCTTCCTCTCTACTCTACTCTTTCTCTCCTTTCTCCTCTTTCTCTCCTTTCTCCTCTTTCTCTTTCTCTCTTCTCTCCTCTCCTCTTTCACTCTCGCTCACACTCTCGCTGACTGGCAACTGCAAGTCCAATTAATTCACTGCACCTAAATATATTTTTAGCTCCTCCCCTGAATTCCTAGGCGATCTCTCCCAGACTCGAGAGAGAGAGAGAGAGAGAGAGAGAGAGAGAGAGAGAGAGAGAGAGAGGAGAGAGAGAGAGAGGAGAGAGAGAGAGAGAGGAGAGAGAGAGAGAGAGAGAGAGAGAGAGAGAGAGGAGAGAGAGAGAGATTTTTTTACAAAAAGGCAATGCAAGGATCCTGTCCAACAAGGTCGATACCATCATCGGAAGACAGCAGCCATCAAGGCCAAACACTTGTAATAATAGAGTTACTGTTCGCCATTTTGGCGTAGACTTTACGTAGATTTCCTGTTTGTTTTCTTGTAATTAGAACCTAGAGTTATCGTAGTTTGCTTACCTGTAGTTATTTCACTTTAGCCTATATGTATGCTACCGTTTCTGTATTTGATGAGAAGTATTGTTAATAGAGAGAGAGAGAGAGAGAGAGAGAGAGAGAGAGAGAGAGAGAGAGGAGAGAGAGAGAGAGAGGGAGGGAGAGAGATTTCGACGCGACGCGCTGGAATAGAAAAATCCTATTCCAGCGCGTCGCGTCGAAAACGGCCTCCTTTGACGCGAGATGAAGCGAGGTGTATTGTGAACCAGGCTCTAATCTCAGAGGATCGCAACGACAAGGCCACTCTACCTCGTACAATAGCCCGTTCCTTGTTTAAGTCGTCTGCAAAAGATTTACCTTCGCGATGTTTCCAGTTTGATGCGGCGGCCGGCGGACGGAATTCGTCTCTCCGACGCCGTGCCACACGTCGTGACGCGACGACCACCCGAGAAGACGGCCTATCGGCGTTCGCCTAAACGTTTGTGGAGAAAAGAATCGTTGCCTCTAGCACGGATTCTGACTTCACAGTTTGTATTCATACTGAAAATTAAAATCAAGTGAGCCTTTACTCTTTTGTTCCACATGAGATTTCCGTTCTCATTGAGCTCACCTTAGAACACCTGCGTTATCGCTTGACAGATGTGCCGCTCCAGCCAAACTCCCCACTTGACGCTGTTACCGACGCGAATCGACGCCGCTCGGAGCCAACGCCTTAGAGCCGGAAGATGGGCCGTGACGTCCAGCTCCGCACCATCGAATAGGTAAAGAAACGATGAAAGTAGTGGTATTTTACCGGCGACAGCGCTAGACGGCCTCTCACTTATTCTACACCTTTCATGTCTCTTTACAAAGTCAGACTACAGTCAAACTCAACAATGTCTTCTTTCTCCGCTGATTCGACTAAGTGTGTTCCCTTGGCTGCGGTTTTGCTAGATAGTAGATAGAGACAGTGGGAATCTCGTCGATCCATTTTTGCGCGTCACTAATTAGATGACGAGGCATTTGGCTACCTTAAGAGAGCCATAGTTACTTCCGCCGGTTACCCGTGCTTGGTTGAATTTCTTTTACTTTAACATTCAGAGCACTGGGCAGAAATCACATTGCGTCGACACCGTCTCCGGCCATTGCAATGCTCTGTTTTAATTACACTATCGGATTGCCCTTGTCCGTTCCAGTTCTAAGTCTGTCGTTAGTCGCCTGCCAAACAGTCCTCGCGAGCACAGCTGACGTGTTCCACGACCTTCGCCCTTGCCGGTTCGACGTCGACCCGACCCCCTGTGGAGGACAGGACTCGGCAAGTCCGGAAGGCAGCGTCCGCTTTCCACGAAAGCCCGACATACCCTACCCTTAGAGCCAATTCTTTTCCCAAAGTTACGGATCTATTTTGTCGACTTTCCTTACCTACATTGTTCTATTAACCAGAGGCTGTTCATCTTGGAGACCTGCTGCGGTTATTGGTGCGACCGGACACGACAATGACACGTCTTCCTCGGATTTTTAAGGGGCTTCGAGAGCATACCGGACAGCGCAAGATGTGCGCTGCTTTACCTGACATACGGACCGTATTTCCAGCCGATCTGATTCTAGGGTGGCAGTCCGTTAAGAAGAAAAGACAACTCTTTCCGGGGCTCTCGCCGCCGTCTCCGAGTTGGTTTGCATTGTCGTATTGCCCGCTCCCGCAAGAGAACGGGCCGATCCGTGTTCCTGTTCGGGAATATTGGCCCGATTTCCTTTCGATCAACGGCGCGGTCCAAAGGCGTGCGCGCTTCCGAACGGGACTTCTCTATCTTTTAGGATCGACTAACTGTTTACATAGAGCCCTGCTCCACTTCGCTCTACAACGCTCTCGTTTGAATATTTGTTACTACCACCAAGATCTGCACCGACGGTCGTTTCGCCGGAGCTCACGCTCGCGGCTGCCTCACGACCGACGTGCCTTCCTACTCATCGGCGCACCGCTAACGCCGACGGTCCGGTGTGGGTGCAACGCTTGAGCGCCATCCATTTTCAACGCTAGTTGATTCGGCAAGGGAGTTGTTACACGCTCTTTAGCCAATTCCGACTTCCATGACTATCGTTCTGCTGTCTGGATCAACTGACACCTTTTATAGTCTCTGATGAGCGTCGACTCGGACAACTTCGGGTCATCCTGCATCGCCAGGTCTGCTTACCAAAAATGGCCCACTGGGAGTTCGTCGCATTCGCTAATCAACTTCAGCCGAGCAAGCCGGTCATCTTACCCTTTGAAAGTTTGAGAATAGGTTACGGTTGTTTCAACCCCAAGACCTCTAATCATTCGCTTTACCTGATAAAACTGCGCCAAAAAAGCTCCAGCTATCCTGAGGGAAAGTTTGGAAACCAGCTACTATAAACGGTTTGATTATTCTTTCGCCTCTATACCCACATTTGACGATCGATTTGCACGTCAGAATCACTACGAGCCTCCACCAGAGTACTAGTTTCCTCTGGCTTCACCCTATTCGGGCATAGTTCACCATCTTTCGGATCCCAGCGTGCGTGCTCCTACTCGAATCTCACCGAAAACGGACGAGGTCGGTCGATGATGCGCCAACGCCGCGTATGGAGAGGGCTCTCACCCGAGAAAGAACGCTCACTTTTATTGCGCCGACAGGTTTCTGCACCCCGAGACTAGCACGGTTGCTAGACTCCTTGGTTCGTGTTTCAAGACGGGTCGAAAGAGACCATTTTACCGCCAACGGTCTTAGCGCGCCTACAACCGCGACAGGTCGCGTGCATTCGACCACCGGCGCTCACTGCGGGCAGATCGTACCGGCAGCGCCGTACCCAGCCCGTCCGTCTAGCCAAACGGCGCACGCTGCCACCGACACCGCGTCTCCTCGGTCGGACAACGCGCCCCTCGCACGGCCTATAATGACCGACTCGACCGCGATCCGGCCCACCTCGCCGTGCGACGACGACGCGACGTCCGATCGGCGTTGGCTCGTTTCCGGAGAAGTACGACACGACTCGACGACCGACGACGCGGTTCCTTCGAATCTGACGGCGCCTGCCTGGCCGCCTTCGCCGGCTGAATCAACCCGGGAACGCTGCTGGCCGCATTCGCTTCTCCAACGGTTGCACGTACTCTTTAACTCTCGTTTCAAGGTGCTTTTCATCTTTCCCTCACGGTACTTTTTCGGTATCGGTCTCGTGCCCTTATTTAGCTTTAGGTGGAGTTTACTACTCGCTTTGGGCTGCATTCCTAAACAACCCGACTCTTGGAAAGTGCCCCGTGGCGCAAGAACCGCTGCCGGACACGGGATTCTCACCCTCTGCGATGTGCCGTTCCGAGCAACTTGGACCGCCGACCGCCGCGCGGATAGCACTTCTCAAGACTACCGTTCGCCGAACCGAGGCGGGAGGTTGACGGCTTGAGCTGTTCCTACTTTACTCGCCGTTACTGAGGGAATCCCTGTTGGTTCTCTTTCTCCGCTTCTTGATATGCCGAAGTTCAGCGGGTAGTCTTGCTTGATCTGAGGTCACAACAAGAGCGAACGCCGTGCGCTCGCTCCCACTCACCTTCACGCGCAGACGATCACACCGCGTCTCGGGCGGCACAGGCCGCGTCGCACGTAAAGCCACGCAGACTCATACGACCACGCAGCCCGTCGCCTGCACGCAAGCATCACCGAGCCAATGTGACAGGGAATAGGCGACGACGACGAATCGCGCTCGCCTGAACGCCTCAAGGCGACCGCATCCGCCCGGGTCGAGGAACGCGCTGTCGTCGCCAACGTAACGGGACGACACTCAGACAGACATGCCGCCGAGAATAACCCGACGGCGCCATTTGCGTTTAAAGATTCGATGATTCGCTGAGTTCTGCAATTCACACTACGTATCGCAGTTCGCTGAGCTCTTCATCGATGCACGAGCCAAAAGATCCATCGTTGAAAGTTGTCGTTTGACCACGATTGCGACACAACGATTCGCCGTGCTCCAAATCAAGCCTGCAACCTTGCAGCTCGTTCACCGGCGTAACGATAAGAAAAAGGCCCGACCGGACACGGTCGGTGCCGCCGCCTTTGGAGTCGGACGGGACGTCCTGTCGTCGCGAGACCGGATCGCCCGTTTGACGCTTTCTCGACCGCCGAACGATGCCGGAGACGACTTCGAAAGCACATACTGTTTACAAGGGAACGACTCGTTGTACGCTCCACATGATCGAGATCGTTAATGACTCTCCGCAGGTTCACCTACGAAAACCTTGTTACGACTTTTACTTCCTCTAGAAAACATCGCTAACATCGCTTCTCGGCGTCCAACGCGCGGCGAACCGCACGACTGAAGCCGATCCAAAGTTTTCACGAGGCCATCCAGTCGGTAGTAGCGACGGGCGGTATGTACCAAGGGCAGGGACGTAATCAACGCGAGCTGATGACTCGGGAATTTCTCGTTTAAGATCAATAATTACGAAGGTCTATTCTCAGAAAGACGAAGTTTCACAAGATTACCCACGCCTCTCGGAGCAAGTCGACACTCGCTGACTTTGTCAGTGTAGTGCGCATGCAGCCCAAGACATCTAACGGCATCACAAACCTGTTATTGCCTCAAACTTCCATCGGTTAGACACCGATAATTCCTCTAAGAAGTTGACCGACGTACCCGGAGAGACGACGTGACTAGTTAGCAGGTTAAGGTCTCGTTCGTTATCGCGATTAGGCAGACAAATCATTCCACCAACTAAGAACGGCCATGCACCACCACCCACAGAATCAAGAAATAACTCTCAATCTGTCAATCTTCACTGTGTCCGGACCTGATGAGTTTTTCAGTGTTGAGTCAAATTAATCCGCAGGCGCCACTCCTGATGGTGCCCTTTCGTCAATTTCTTTAAGTTTCAGACTTGCGACCATACTCTCCCCGGAACCTAAAAACTTTGATTTCTCGAAATGTGCCGAAGGAGTCGTATCACAACGTCCTTCGATTCCTAGTCGGCATAGCTTATGGTTGGAACTACGACAGTATCTAATCGTCTTCGAACCACCAACTTTCGTTCTTGATTAACGAAAATCTCCTTGGCAAATGCGTTCGTCTTCCATAAATCCAAGAATTTCATCTCTAGCAATTGAATACGAATGCCCTAACCGTCCCTATTAATCATTACCTCTGTCCCAGAAACCAAAAAAATAGAACCGACGTCCTATATATTCCATTATTCCGAGCTAATATATACAAGCCGACGCGCATGCTTTGAACACTCTAATTTTTTCAAAGTAAACGTCCCGAGTCCCGCGTACGCTCAATTAAGAGCACGCGCGGTCTTCGAGGGAAAGCCGAGCGTGGCCATCGAGGGAAAGCCGCGCGCAACCAGTGACGCGCCGCTAGACGGACCGGACGCGCGACGCTAGGCGGACCGGACGCGCGCCGTCGAAATCCAACTACGAGCTTTTTAACTCCAACAACTTTAATATACGCTATTGGAGCTGAAATTACCGCGGCTGCTGGCACCAGACTTGCCCTCCAATCGTTTCTCGTTAAGGGGTTTAGATTGTTCTCATTCCAATTACAAGACCTACGAAGGTCCTGTATTGTTATTTATTGTCACTGCCTCGCCTTGTCGGGATTGGGTAATTTTTTACGCGCCTGTTGCCTTCCTTGAATGTGGTAGCCGTTTCTCAAGCTCCCTCTCCGGAATCGAACCCTAATTCTCCGTCACCCGTTGCAACCATGGTAAGCCGATACCATACCATCGACAGTTGATAGGGCAGAAACGTGAATGATCCGGCGCCGGCGCGAGGCCCTGCGCTCCGAACAGTTACTATGAATCACCAGAGACTGGTACTGACGCCCCGCATTGGTTTTGAATCTAATAAATACATTCCTTCTGCAAACGTTGAGACGCATGTATTAGCTCTAGAATTACCACGGTTATCCATGTGGTGAGAGACCATCGAATAAACTATAACTCATTTAATGTCCGACACTACCACATGCGGCTTACCTCAAATCGCAAGTCACTGTATTTCGTTAACTTCTCAGCCTGTTTCCTGGCGATGTTGCCATCAGCAGGACAACTGATATTAATAAGAAAACAAGTGTTTGTCTTCTTATTTCTGAAACAGATGTTAGGACGATTGGTACCAATCTTTCTAGTAGTAGGAATGGCTGATCCCACATATCATAATGATGTCGTTCGTCTCCACAAGCCTATCAGGATGATGCCGGTACACTATACTATAATGGAATATTGATTAGAATCTTAATTGAAGATGTCTACTGTTATTTAAGAACTCTTCGCAGTGGAAAGTACATGTATAGTAAATTTTATGCAAACAATTAACTACAAAACATAAACGACTTAGGCATGAGTTTCTGCAAGTCGGTTCAGTAACGTAACAATTGCGCGATTTCATAGAAGTTTCGTGGCAACTATACAACAATATTCATGCATCTATAACTCTATGGGCGCCTGCACTGTACCACCTGTTGCGAGAGGGAGAATTGTGGCAGTCGGGTAGAGAATGACATTCCAGCCGTTCAGTTAATTAAATTAACACTTAAGACACTATAATTAACTAAACCAGAAAAATGCTACTCGCGTGTGGTGCATCTCCACAGAACTGCTTTGTGCCACCAGTACAGGGTTGACAAAGATGATCCCTGTACTGTTTGGGTATCAGAACCGAGCTGCGATACCGACCAGCTTCTCAGAACGCCAACGCATGCAAAGTGTACTGAGCCGCCTACCTATATAGTCGGCGAACCCCAGACCGAGGAAATTGATCCACCAGGGAAAATGTTAGAATTAGCACTGGACATTACGGAGATGCCCACACAGAAAGCGGTGTCTTCTGTACAGCTAAAAAGAAGGACAGAGCGAAACATCGCTTTGTCAATAATGATAACTATACACCGTCACAAATGGGAAAGAGCAGTGCATGGAGACCATAGTGCATGCACGAGAAAAGTGTCTTAGTGAGTAGTGGGGTAGAGTACCAGTTCTGGCACACTTATGGTCTGCAATCCTCTATGCGGTCATAGCTCATCCCGCAAGTGCGCCAGAACGCGGTACTCTATCCTACTACCACTATATGGCAATGCTAACACATCCTTTGGTCGCGCTGGTTCACCTACTCTTTCCCGTTCATAAGTCTAAAGCGTGGAATACATGTTGTCTAGCTCGTGTCGAATGCTCTATTAGACAAATAACATCTATAGTATATACACGATGGAAGCATCAATCAAGCGACTTAATCTTCTTGCAAAGGGGCTGATTACTCTTGAGTTGTATAATGAGAGTATCTCTTCCATTGAGTTATGGCGTAATGATCTGAGAGTGACGTTGATTTATCAACTCCAAATGCAAACCCACCTCAAATCCACCAGTGGTTTTGACTTAACCACTCCACGTGCGAGGCCACCTCCAGCTCCACGAGTGAAACCAACCTCGTTGGTGAATTCCACCTCAACCTCATATCTCATAATACTGTATATCTACCCAATGAGGAGGCCATAGAAAACGACAAGCGTTATATTGAAGAGTACAAAGGCAATGTACTCTTTAACACGAGGGCTACTCAAGCTCCCGATCTGTATCCTATGTCCGACCCAAATCGCGTAGAGTTAGAATTCGAGGGTAAGAATTACAGCGTGAGAATCCCCAGACGCATCGCCAGACGCAGCCCGTCCTTCGATGCGCTGGTGTCTATTTCAAACACAAGAAGACTCGTGATCATGGGTGATAAAGTGAAATATTTGGAAAGGACTGCCAGAAACGTTCCAAAATCGAACGTCGCCACCGAACAGATATCTAAGTTCTACATGCGATATGACGACATCTCAGAGGCCTGTGATACAAGCACCAACAGAGACGAACATACTATGAGAGGTAACTATGTATTTAGAAAAATTTTCGAGATGATGGGTTTAGCCGAGGAAACTAGTCGATGTAAACATGTTGGGAAAACCACCTTGAAAAATACGATACAACGTGGATGGAGATTCTTAGCTGTTTGAGAACAGGTGATTGTTGGTGTGAATGGTAAAGTACTAAACTATATAAACTATATATAACGTCATTGCAGTTGGCACTGTCTTAATTTAATTAAAATTGCCGATTGCCGTTGTAATTATTTTAAAATGGCGTCCAAAAATTCTAAAGTCTATCGTTAGACAGACATACAGACGTGACGGTGTTGTCAATTAGCAAAGCTGTTTAGTTTACATGAGCTTGAACGTACGTACATGTAATAGCAAAATGATTTTATTTAGATTATATTCAGTATTATAATATGGGTTTCTATTGTAGATTAGACTTTCCCACTTAGGTGGGTTACATTTAAGTTTAAAATACTAAATGCCAGTCTTTGGAATACTGTGATCTCATGTTCACGAATCACGATCAAATTACATGCATGGGGACATGGGGAAAGCATGCATATAGTTAATTCTGGGGAGGCTTACTCACCCTACACGCAATTGGTGTCTAGAATTAGAGCGCAGACACAGATGTTTGAGAACATGCATGGGGGAAACATGCCGATTAATTCTGCATGACACTACTTCTAGATGTAGTGAGTCTTTACTATGTCTTATTTCCTCAACTTTCCGTGGACGTCTAGAACTATTATTATTTGCATACAAATTAGGGGCTGTGAACAAAATAGGAGCTGTGAACAAAGTAGGAGCTGTGAAGAAAACAGGGGCTGTGAACAAAATAGGGGCTGTGAACACTATTAGATCTTGTGAACAAAATAGGGACGAAATAGGGGCTGTGAAGAAATTAGGGCTGTGAACACTGCTAGATCTCGTGGAAAAAATAGGGACGAAACAGGGGCTGTGAACAAAATACTGAGGCTGTGAACAAACTAGGGGCTGTGAACAAAATAGGGCTGCTCTAGCTAGCAGCCCCTATTTTGTTCACGGGTACTATTTTGTTCGCGTGAAAATCGACTAAATAGGCAACTTGTTGCCCAGAATAAGGTTACTTTTCTCTATTTCTATATAGTTTGCCGTGTCTAGAGCACATTTGCTAGGAGAAAAGAAATTTGTGCCACGAAAACGCGAGTAGAGAGGAAGAAATGTGCGTGAACAAACTAGGATCCGTGAACAAACTAGGGGCTACTACGACGGGTTCAGAACGCGTAAACAAAATAGTATCTAGATATATAGGACCCAGTGAACAAAATAGGAGCAAATATGAACAAAATAGAGGCAAGTATGAACAAAATAGAGACAAATATGAACAAAATAGGAGCAAATATGAACAAAATAGAGGCAAGTATGAACAAAATAGAGGCAAATATGAACAAAATAGGAGCAAATATGAACAAAATAGAGGCAAATATAAACAAAATAGGGGCCGTGAACAAAATAGTACCCGTAAACAAAATAGGGGCTGTACAGCATAGCAGCTTGTCTCATTTGTGGCACTCTGCTGATGCCTGCTAGTAGAGATGGAGCTCTCACTCTATTATGAGCCAGAAAAGAAATCAGCGAGTCTAACTCTAGCGACGTCGTCAAGAATACAAACGGATGTCTGGTACACTAATCCACACTTACCACTAAACGCTTTTAATTAGTTTGGGCGGAAGACGCACTTTTAGTTGACATTGAAATCAGTGAGCTCAAGAAAGGAAAATAATGCCGTAAAATATCGAAAAGCGAGGAGTAAATTTGGTCTGCCTTTTGGTGATCATGCGTGGGATGTACTCACTCCTCATATTAGGCCGACCTCATCTAGGAGCATTTTTAGAAACAAGAAAAAGGTATTCCCATTTTTCAAATTGCTAGCCGCTTGTAGGACCTAAGCGTTCTTTTTTGTTGACTTGAAATTATCCGGGAACTCTAGAATCGTCTTACAGTCTGCACTATGGCCAAAGAACAGTCACCGGCAGCATCTTCTACTAAGAAAGCGAGAGATTGTGGCCCTCCTTTCAAGGTTTGGTCTAGACAGACAGACAGTCGATCTCCTTCTTGTACCGAAGTCATGCATCTGTACGCGTTTGCAATTGCAGCTCACGAACGAAGAGAAAGCAGTTCTAAAAGAATGCCGGAAAACTGCTACGCTTTACAGAGGTACATAGACAGATTACAGCTTCCCGACTGGCTAATGTAGCTTGTTATCTGTGATGAGTGGTGTTATTAGATGTGTGTTTTTATTATTTATTTAGGTCTACCAATCGGAGGTGGCATTGCAGCAAGTCTTTACTGGGCGGCTACCAATGGTCAGCTACTAAAATAGTCATTTTTAGTTAATTAATTAACTGGGGAATAATTTACTTAATTAGCACGTTGAACTGTTCATCTTTCAAGTTGATTAGCAAGCGCAACTTTTTCACAAGAAGTTTTACCATATATATATATATATATATATATATATATATATATATATATATATATATATATATATATATATATATATATATATATATATATATATATGTATATATATATATATATATATAACTGTAGACAGTTTTGACTGCAACCATGATTATGTGCTGCCCCTGAAAACAAGCAAAACAACTAAAATTTTAGTCTAAAGCCCCACCAACCATAATTAAGAAAATCTTCCTGAATTTAATGTTACTATATAATGTTACTATGTAATGTTACTATAGTAATCAACATCATGAGCATCATCATGGACAGCTTCAACGTGCCTACGCTTTTAACGAGCATAGAGAAGGATGCAGTCGTGTGTGCTGTTATGGTGGAGTTCAAATGTGAGGCCACACGTAGACGATGGCATGATGCATACTCAAGTGACACGTGTCGTACCTATCACTGTTTTTGTTATATATCTCATTCTGGAAAAGTGAACCACAAGTGATGAATTTTGGCTCGCAAACTGTGACATAAACATGGATAAATTATTGTTATTCCATGTTAACACATGGACTTCAACTCACATGCTCCTCAAACTGTTCAATCTAGCCCACAAGTATGCTATGGACTTTCAAAATCTGTGAGCATTTCTAGCGATGGTGCTGGTGTTAAACATTGCACTAAGCATCTAATCCAGCTTGTAGTTGTTGCACACACAAATCTTGCTATTTGGTTGCATTCTTTTACTATGACATACAAACGCAAGTAGTTGCATAGATATAGCCACAGATATCGTGCTCACATGTAGGTAGCTTCCAATGGTTGGGAGGGATCGAGCGTTCGAATAGGGGATAATAGCTAATGGCCTGATTTCCAGACTGGACAAATCATGTCCAAATGATTAAAACTAAAAACTCTCAATGGACAGAATGATATGCTCGTGTAGTCTTGCAATAGTGCCAACAGCACAGATCAACTCTGAATGAGTTCACTGTTTAACTCCCTTCTCTGCATCTAAACACTTATGAAATTCCACCCACAGGATTATACGCAAAGGGCACTGGCCTATTGCTGACCTATTGCTGACCTACAGTGTACGCTGTCGATCATTTCATAATACTGCATCAGATAACTGGATCCCTGAACCAGTGTTGATTAGTCAAACTAATGCACCAAAGTAGGTACACTTACTTCAGAAAACAAGTGTACCTACAGAAACCACCAAAATATGATTTTAGTTGAAACGTAGCTTTCCAGTGGATGTAGAATTTGTGAGGTGAAAATTGGAAGAAAAATGGTACTTATGACATCGCTGCATGTTGTCTTTTTGCTGTTGTTGCAGGTCACCTTGGAGGTATGGGTCAAAGGTGGCCACGTTTACTCACTGGTGTCGGTTTCCTTCTTGGATTCTGGGGTGGAGCTGGAAGCTACCGCCGAACATGTATGGAGAAAATAAAGAATCTTGAGAACTCCCTTCTCTCTGATATTGTCAAAATGAGGGAAGATAGTGGCGGGTTTTTCCCATTTTCTCGGGACAAGGAATTTCGTGCTCTACTTGAGAAGCACAGTGACAGGCTTGAGCAACCTGGAGCTGCAGTGAAATTTCCGTCTGAAGAGTCAAAGAAGTTGGAGTAACACTTAACTGTGGAAAGTCGATGTAATTGTGTGCTGCGGAAGACTAGGCTTAGATAGAAATGGCTTTTACAATGAATTTGCTTGAATTCTATAGAAGGATTGCATTATTATGAGCAATTGTATAACAATTTTCTTCTTAGATATACACAGCTGTCAGCTTAACTTGTGTAGTTTCATTTTCCCAACTTCAGAGTGTGTAATATCAAATTCTTGGAAAGTGTATTGATCGTTTTGGCACTAGATTATATATATTACATGACACTTGTTACAAGTCTTGTCTCAGGCATGTTGCTGACAATTGATTATATTCTTAAGTAATGATTGAAATTTATATCTGATTGTGGCCAGAATACCATCAAGTCAGAGCTTTGCCATGAGACTAACAGAGATTGCTGGTTGGCTAAGTTGCTACATGAATCAGTTGTTGCTGAAATATTGTGAATACAAAGACCCTACTTTCAAACTCAAAAGTACAGTACTGTACCTTTTTCAGTGGTTGCAGTCAACAGACTCTCTTAGACACTGAATGAAGTTGACGTGGTCTTTGCATGCAACTATTCAGTACAGTACTCTGCTTGCTTGCTTGCTATTTACCGGTAAGTTGTATGTATGTAAAGGTTTACAACAGTGGCCTTATTAGAGTCAAAGTGAGCTTGACATCACAAGCCGAGGATGAGGATAACGCCTTAATTTCAATGTAATGTTGTTCTTGTAGATTTTATCTCATAGATGACTGCCATATTCAACAATTTCTTATACAATCCAGCTGACAAAGAATACATGACTATGTACGTACACAGATCTACTACATAGTCTACATAAGGTACATACCTAATAGTTATGCGAATGTATCTCTCAAAAGCAGAGCTGACTTCTACTCCTTAGGTGGCAGCTACAGGTGGCTATACAGTTGGTTTGTCAAAAACTCTGTTTTATATGCTCCAAGAAAGCTCAAAAACAAAAAGAACTATAAAGGAAGCCTTGTACAAGTGGTGTTGTTTAATAAGGAATGACCCCTAACTCGTACTAAAGTGCCTTACACTGCAGCAGAGTCTGAGACCCAAATAATTGTACTCAACATAAGAGCAATTATTTGGCATACAGATTTATGGTGGTAGGTGAAACTGTTAGACACCCAATTGGAGATACAACATTGTATAACAATGTAGCAAGGCACATGAAGTAAGAGTGTTATGGCAGACTGTAATGGCACATAGGTAGGGTACATACACGCATTCGTGGACGTACACTGTACATATAATACAGTACGTCAAGATGCAATAATGTGTTCAATTTCTTGAAACTATCACGACACTCATTTGATGTCCATGTTTAATTAACACGATATACAGTCAAACATTTCCATCTAGAGTCAAATTCTATTCCCAGCCAACATCACCATACTTGTTATTACTTGTGATTGGAATACCTACACAAACAGTCACGGCAGGTACTATGAGCAGCTATGGTCCATATGTCTTGCACACTTACGGTCATTCTGGTGGTCACGACGAGAATTATTTTGTACATGACTGCTGGATGGAGATTGTACATCCTGTGGTGGAATTCTGCTATATTGTTCACCTCGCTGTCGCCTATGCTGGGCTCGTATTTCATCAAATGAAGTTGAGCGCTTTGCCTTGATGCTTTCCGATTCTTTCTCAGAAAGTAAATCAGTCTGTGTTGAGTAGTTCTGATAGGTATCAGGTGGAGGGTCATAGGCATCAGCTTGTGGTGTCAACATTTCCATCTCTGAAGGTGTATGAACATGTCTTTCTGACTTTGATGACTGTAGAAGAGATGGGCTAGAATCCAATGGAACATCCCCTCTCTTTATCCTGAACACAAAAAGCCAAGATTTCCAATACAATTAATTGTGATGACTCTAACAACCAGTCTATATTTTTAGGTCCACCATTTCTGCAGGAATCAGTTGTTAAACTTGTATTCCGAAAAAGGATGTTACCATTTGATCATACAATTCAGTACACATTCAAAAATAAAATTATTCCCCCATACATGAACCAATACTATCAGAATGTGCCTGTAGTGCTGTTAGACGAGCAATAGTGCACCAGCACATATACATTTTGTCGCTTTGATTGAAAACTGTTATATCCAGCACTCATGCACACGGTGTATAACAGCACAGGTACACTTCCAAAAGATAATAAATATTCTTACAATCAATTATTTAATAGCAGGAATATCAAAAATACTATTTTTCCAATACGATGAGTGTGAGCAAGGTACACCTATGGTATTACAAAATGTCGCTTGTTAAGTTGTCACACATTAATTAATTTAATGTTTTGAATTAAATTGTCCTCTCATTGACTGGTTCGTATCAAATCACTCAGCCAAACAGTCATTATCTATGTCAGCTAACTACCATATTCGCCCATAATAATGCCCTGGGCATACAGAAAATAAACACTTTTCCGGGTGTATACTAGGGCCCGAGTATTATTTTGGTCTCAGGCGTATACATGGTCGCAAAATACTGCCGTTTGGCCATCTAAACACTTGAAGACAGAATACCACAAATACCTACAATTTTCATTTGCATCAAAGGTACTGGTATCCGTAGAGCATCAGCATACATGCAGAAACTAATAAAGACTACACATGCAAACCAGAGCCGGCGGCCGGAACCCGTCAACAGCATCAGTATCAGTTGCAACAAAGAAATGAGTCTAATGGTAAGCACTTTCACTCAACACTGACACCAGCTCATCAAACGCACACATACGGAGACAAATGTTCTGCGGACACCATTTTGTGTATTCTGCGCATGCATATTCTGGGCACATACTTGGGCATGGGCATATACTTGGGCATGGGCATTTTCAAGCAGAAAGTTCTGACCTGCTGTACATGAGCGTATGTACGGGCAAGGGCATTATTTCGGTTTGAGCAATATTACTGGCGAATACAGTATTACAACAACAGGTAGAAAAGTGAAAAGTAAACAGAAAGCATTGATGACAATACACCTACCTTTCGCGTGCACGAAGTTGTTCAGCCAAAGTTGAGTTTTCTAACTTCATAATCTGGTCGAAACAAGCTTGCTGGTAGGAAGCTACACCAGCATAGAAACCAATACCCAAAGCGCTTGACCACAGGACAGCCGGAAATCTCTTGCCAAGATTACCAAAAACACCTACAACAATAAGTAAACAATTACACTCACTATATGTTTGACTAATCATTAAAAATACAAAATTTAAATTTTTTAAATTATTTTTATTTAAAATTGAATTTGATAAAGACTATCAATAATTTTGTTGCAAAATCAATACAAAGCTTCAGTATTAAACATCTGAAAAAAACAGTCCCAAAGCATATACAAACAAAGTAAGCTTGTGACATGTTTTTTGGATAAATCACAAGTTGTCAACTGAAAACGCTCTTCATGTTTGCCACTGGCACAACAGAGAGACTGACACATCAGGCCAAACACTCATATTCAGAGCATCTGCTGAAACCCAAAAAATTTCAAGACATTCAAAATGGGATAAGTGGAAAAAAACACACAGTGAATGCAGGGGCAGCAGAAGCTCCTTTGGATTGGGGGGAACAAAATTTTTGTAACAGGCTGCTGCCATTTTGATTTAACTGAATATGGTTGGTTTGTCATTGATTAATCTGTGACAGAAGTAGCTGGAGCAGCATGCACACAAATGATCACGACAAGGAGTGTCAAGCGAGTTAACTGCAATACCATCCAATACCATTTCTACTTGCAAGCAACAAAACTTCCAAAGTATTTCCTCAATCATTGTTCACTGAAACGAAGTCCCATTACATAGCGTCCAGTATTACAGAGGCGATGCCCCCAATCCCGATATTGGAAGGGCAGCCGCCCCTCCTGCCCCCGGTTCTGCCGCACCCGGAATGCATGTTCTACACAATGTCTCTCTACAAATGGCTTTTCTCCTTTGATATTGTTGGCAAACCATGAGCCAATGCTAATAAGCCCAGAAAAGTGCTTTTTTCCTTGATTCTATCTCGTATGGAGTCACATGTGCTTGCAAATGGGATTGATCAATTTGCAGTGAATTCTCCTCAACTAGAACAACAAACTGAATTAAGCTTTCATATTATTTTCTAAATGCCATCAAAACAGTTTGGAAATTTCTTAACTCTATGGAATCCTATAAGTATCCCTTCTGAGTTCCAAATCCCAGTAATTCGTACAGTTTACTAGGGTTGCGTTTCCACTAGTGCCTAAACCGGTTTACCAAGTGGTGTAAGCTAAACTGGTTTAAGAATTGACCTGTTTCCACCTGCATTAAACCAGTTATATGTTAAACCTAAACTGCTTTCTTAAACCTACTTAGAAGTAGGTTTAGCAAAGTGGTTTAGGTTTAACTGTCACGTGACAGTAGCACGCGCTAGTTTAGATGGCTTCTGACAATGCCGTTTTGATGATATTGACTATTTTGCCAGGATAGGATTGCCCTAGAAGATGTAAGGGTCGTTAGCTAGGGGAAAGAAATCAGCAGCTACGGAGAGAGAGAAGACGGTGTCCTTGGTCATTGTCATGCAAATTCCTACACGTACTAGCAGATGTTGAATCAGTGACAACCAACAGTTGCCCTGACTTGGCGACAGACCAGCCCAATACTTCAAATTAAGGCGTTCCTAGACAGTTTGTTTAGCACATCCCGGATGTGCAAGTTCCTATATACTAGTGGAAACAGTCGCTTTCTTGAACTGGTTTAGTTTTAAACGCATTTAAGCTAAACTAGTTTAATTAAAGTGCAGCTAGTGGAAACACGGCCTAGGGGTTCACTATTTTAAACCTATTACTACCACTGTACCATTCTAAAGCATCTCAACTCAAGATATAAGAAAAGTAGGGTAAGACAAACATTGGATTAACTTAATCAAGTGTAAAAAACAATTAAGTACTCTGTTTCTTGACCCATTAAGAAACTTGCTCCAAAATACACTGACTTAGACCTTATCAATAATATAAAATATAAAAATCCATTTTAAATTATTTACACCAATATACAAATTGCCATAAATTTATCAATGACGAATATATACAACGATGACAAAATTAGAAAAGTTGCAATATGTTCAAAGTTTGATACAGTACATGCAGTCATCCCGTCACACTGTACGTACACGTGATAAACAAGAAAACAATTTTTAAACTTAGCGCCATTCGATTAATTAATTAATTAATTTACTAACTAAAACTCTAGATGTGACTGACCAGAACGACACAAAGTTCTCACGACGTAGGCGCTTGCAATCCCCGCTGGAAGCCCTGAAACGTTAAGAACTAACGTCAACGTGTTTGTCAGTGTATGCATATATATCGCTGAGGACCTCTGTAGACTGTAGAATCAAAACGGCAGCGACGGAGGACAGCAACTTCTTCAGGTGTAAACTAATTCATAAAAAGTTTGAAGGAAAGCACTAAAATTACACTAACTAACCTTCAAACGTCCTGGAACTTGATTCAAACCTCCTCTATCAGTTTCTTGCTTTGCACTCATCTTGTTATCCCGTATGTACACCGTCAATTGCATAAACTCAACATAATTAATTTCTAAATATAATGTATCCAAAACTAGAACACCAACTAATGCCTAATTCTTCTTCAGCTATTAATTATAAACAATTCTTCTCTTTTAGATTGTATTTATCAAAGTTTATAAATTTTTGTAATTATATATGCGCATGCGCAACTAAATTGACTGCTTTAGCTTTCCTTTGTGAAATAATTTCTCTTCTAAATCACTGAACAATTGTTCTTCTATAACCACAAAAGACACCTATCAATGCAACTGATCATGATCAAGTCATACGTACATTCATACATGTCCAGATGTCTCAGTAAATTCTCTGATTCACTTTATCTGCAGACCTTGACTGACAAAGCTCCACAGATCGGTTTTCTGTGTTGACAGCCTATAACAGTCATGCAGCACTATCACACAAATGACCAAACAAATACAAACATTTCTGTAAAACCGCTCGCCCACATTTCTCACAACCAGAAATCACAATGGCAATGTGGTCTCAAAAATCTTACAACCCCATATACAACACGTGCAAAAGCAAAAGCACCTCAAGCCAACATTTTATATTATACAATCTATAGTCCAAAGCGATCTCAAATCAGCCTCTAGCAAGTGTTACTCCACATGAGCATCACTTACATGGAGCAAGTAAACACACCTAAAGGCTGAACTAAGACTCTCTAGTGTTACTCTAAAGTAATTGTAACTACAGAATTCTACTGCATGTTTACACTACACACATTTCTAGACTTTTCTGATAGCCATCCATTGCTTCTTTTCCTGTGTTAAGCCTAGCTGCAGAGGAAATTGTTTTAACAACCTAGACGACATCTCATATTACACACAATACAATTACATTGAATCACTATCACCTCAGACACACACCCAAAGTCTTTCCAGTCAAACGAAGCCACATGTGTTCTGCAGAGTCTAAAATATTGAATGATTTTGATTGTTTCAGCAAAAAGATGTGTAAAGAGACGTAGACCTCATGCTCTGAAGAAACCCATGGTATGATCTATCTAACTTTTCAAGATACTCAACAGGTATTCCTTGCTCACATTCCTGAAAAAAAGATAATTGCTGTGTGGTGTAATTCTGACCTTATACTTTCAAACAACAGACAACTGTAACTGCATCAATAAATCCTTTCTTCAACAACACTGCAAATGATGTTGAAGAATGATACAGTTCCAGTTGTTTGAAAGTATAAGGTCAGAATTACACCAGTTATTTCTGCAATCATGATGTTTCTGCGAATTCTGTAAAGAAATCATGGAACACACAAATAAAATTCAGAGATATTTAGTCCTATCCTTGGAGTCCCAGAAAGACACTGTTGCGGCACATGCATGTGTGACACTTAGACTCGTACTCAGTCCTCCCTTACATGCACTCCACGTATTTTAGCAGGTGCTTTTTGTTTCACTAGCGAGGAGAAGACTGGGTACAAGTGTCACACATGTACATGCATGTACTTCTTCTCGCTAGTGAAACATAAAGCACGTGCTAAACACATGGAGTGCACACGAGGAGAGGTCTGGGTACGAGTCTACTAGTAACTGTCTTCTTGGTTGGAACAAAGAAATTTAATTCGCAATAATTAAAACTTTTGTCTAAATTCTCAAATCGCAGTAATCTAAGACCGCAGAAGTAACAGGTTATGCGGTATATAGTAGTGTAGACTCAACAATACATGTTTAGATGTCTTTACAGTATAAATCCGTATTATGAGGCATACAACCTGTATACAAATGTTTACAGTCAGAAAAACTAATGATTATATTTCTTACTCTTCCACGACTTATGATTCGTCTGTGACAGCAGGTTGGTGACATATCAAGAAAGATAAGAACATCAGGCACTGGAAAAATCTTTGACATCCTCTTACACAGCTGTTGGTAGATTGCATACTCTACGACAAGATTAAATGCAGTCGGCCTTCGTGACTCCACAAATTGTATTGGTTAAGACAGATGCACAACCTTCGTTACTAATATTTCCATCATTGTGACCAACTTCTGCAAACACACAATCTCCAAACACAGATCTGTCTAGAATCACAGTCTCATCTGAATGTTTAGGCAAGACACATACAATTGATCAACAATTTAGATCGACAACTAACATAAACGTGCATGGTCTCACTTTGTTGTAACATGTGATTTAATGCCTCGCTGTACAATTCTAGACGTCGTCTGAAAATCCAAAGCTGCAGTTGAAAAGCATATTTCTTGGGATCAGAGTAGAACTTTTCTAGAAATGGATTCTGAGATATGGGCTCCAGCAGGGCTTTGGCGCTCATTCTCTCTGCCAGCTCAAGAGTTAACGTTGTCTTGCCAGCACCAATGTTGCCCTCAACGACAACGAGTTTGCTTTTCGAACTGAAACAAGCTGCTTGCATTATCACGTTACGTTTCAACCGTCCCTCCAACGACCGCAAACGAAATGCCCGCACAGATGATAAAACTATCAGTTTAGTTCGCGTCCGCGCCAACGAGATAGGCATATTTGTACACACGTACGTCATATCCGGGTAACTCATGTCATTCTGACTCCTCCCCTCAATATTAAAATGTTTACATGTACAGTAGTAGACTTACCGAAGTACCTGCTATATAGTAATTGATGTGAAAACATACGTTTAACTATAAAATTTTAGTTTGCTAGTTTTATTTGTGCTGACATTTGAATTGACTGATCTAATGTACACGTGCGCGCGTGCACATTAATTAATTAGTCACGTGCTTTGAGAAAATTCATGAATTGCTTGAGTAGTCACTAACAGCTTTCCTTTGCAACACTGCCAAATCAAAATCTTCTTGATAGCGAGGTGCAGTAGCTAAATGTATAGGGAAATTAAACAAGAAACGATAATAAACAAGATGACAATAACATATAGCCATTAATTAATTATAACTCACCCTCAGGTTGAGTCCTCATCTTGAATACATAAGAGTAGCGTTCCAGATCACTCCTTGCCTGCAAATATAGTCATAGACATATCAACTTTCTATATATAGCACGTACATGCCTAACTTTATAAGAGAACAAAATTGCACAGACAGATTGGTACTTACCACACGATGAAGACAAGGCTGGGCATTTTCACCAGTCAGATACACACAACTGTCACCCCAGAACACAGTAGCAAACCCTTCTCTTGAAAACATTTCTAGATAGGAAAACAAGATCCGTTAGCTACATGACAACATGTAAGACATCAACTGAAGCACAATCGCAAACCTGGTCTGAGCTTTAGTACATGTATAGATTAGTGTGTATGTTATGTCTAGTTTCCAGCGCACACAGTCTAAATTTGTTCGAAAGGCAACTACACTAGTAACTCCTCGAGCTTCAACGCAGTGCATAGCTGGACTATAGACATGTAGATGTTGTCATTACATAAAACATTAGCCTATGAATGACACTATATGCTGCCTGGCCACACAACACAATATTATAGTTTTTTAATTAAGATATAATAAGAGACAATGATTATGTAAAGTGCATGCTATGATAATAATAGCATGGTCACGTGATGTGCAGGGTACCAATCATGAGTGCCTATTTAGATGGTGTATATGATGTATGCAGATGATGTACATGTATAAGTTATCGTATGATTAGCATGCCATATTTAGTACGAGAAGCGGCCAAGATTATAGCCCTCATCGAATAAGTATATTTATACCATGGTCACGTGACGTGTGTCCATAAGTGAGACTGCGATATTAACTGGAAGTAACTTATTGCACACTTGTGTGCAATATGCTATATATATATATATATATATATATATATATATATATATATATATATATATATATATATATATATATATACACCATCTAAATAGGTGCTCCTTTAAATTCTAACATGTCACATGACCAGGGTATAAATTACTTATTATATGATTAAGGTGCTATGTGGCTTTAGCAGCACAACGAGCAAGGTTATCACCCGAAGCACTCTGGATATGTAATCTCTAACAATCATTCATCTTCATACAATATCCTAACTTTCAGTGTTCTAGATATACACCATAAAACTACTGAACAAGACAAATCAACTCAGTTTTTAAAGATTTTTCTTCACCTCATTATCTTCCTGTACACCCTGCTAAGTAGCCAGAAGGATGTAGACCAAAAGGGTCTGGTTACGCAAGACTAGCTAAGCTATGCATTTGTAAATCCTATGTAAATGCACCATTTTGTAACTTAATGATGCCTGTGTTACAATACCACAAGCTAAACAACATCGCCTTACCATTAGGCATGCATACTAGTTGAATTTGCTCTCATATAACACCAATTTACACATTGCTTAGTGGAGATCTACAGTATATGTATTATGTATATTATAATTATATACAGTTAGTAACTGACCAGCTCCTTCAGTTGACGTAGCATCATGAATGATCTTTTCCAAAGAGATCCACTCACTAATTGACTGTATGGCAACAAAACGTATAGACTCATTTCCCTATCACCACCATCTTTCCAAAAAATTCACCAACCTGATCTAAAACCTGCAAATGTACCACAAAAGCCAAAAGTTTCATAAAATTTAGTTTTAAGTGTGACATGTTCATGACATACTTCTAATCCTGGTATAGCAGCACACGGCACCAAAGTCAAGATGCCACTGTCTGTATGCGATAAGTGATTGTTTTTGTACTTCTCATTACTGCCATCTTCACGATCAAACTTATTGTAATAGTGAAACATGTCGAGTAGAGAGCTAGAGATATAACCAGGCAACACATACGACGTCCAACATTTACTGTCATCTGCCACGGTTGTTTCTAGACGATCATGATTAGAAGAGACTACAAACAAAGAAACAACCATGACAAAACCATATTGTTTATAGCTATTTTATCTGACATACGAGGATCGAGAATATCCTCTCCCTTCTTTCGTGGAATGTGATTAGCATCGCAGACTTGTTCCAGTACAGAGCGACACAATAAATCAAGAAGGGAGTATAACTTCAGACTGGCACAACCAAAGTGAGGACTCCTAACAGAATCGGTTTCGACTCCCGTAGGATACGATCCCGGAAATAGTAGTGGCATACCATGCCCACATGCTCGAACCTGTAATGAAAGAATTGACCAAGTTGCAGCCTAACAGTTACGTGGAATGTCACAACCATAAATTGTTCTTTCAATCCTTTCATTTTACTGTAACCATGATACTGATTCGGCGAGTACAGCAAGTCGTCAGTCTTTGTCGCAAATTTAGCTTTTTCATCTGCTGACTGCTTCATAAATGTTGCCATAGCAATGTGCATATCCTGACAGGCCTTTATTACTTCTGGTGACAGTTTGACAATTGCATAACCTAACAGCAAGAGGAAATCAGTAGAAAGTAAGGAAATGGAGCAACGCAAGTCAATTTCAGTCACTTTAAACACAAAAACAATCTAGAGACTTGAGCATTAATTTGATTATGACAATGAATCAATTCTCATCATATAGGTTGCTGACTGAAACTATCCTATATATCACAACTGGCACTTCTCGATAAACAGATGCAGTCACAATATTTGCAAAGCAACTCGATGAGATGCTAGGCAAACCATGCATGTATAGTTATACATTTCAATTTATGCAATGATTTTCATAATCATATGACTATCACCATAACTCAAAAAGCAATACCAACTGCTACCTAACAACATACCACTACTGTTGAGATGTAACTCCACCTACAGTCTGTGTTCACTGATGCACTAGCCTCGGTTCCAGACGCTTTCCTGTATGTACTACTGCATGTGACAGGTCTATGGGGTCAAAAGTAGGAGGAGCAACCCCATATACCTGTCACGTGCAGTAGTACGTACAGGAAAGCGTCTGGAACCAAGGCTACTGACGCACAAGACTATGCAGATTACATTTAATAACGATTACAGAATACTGTACCTGTATTGGTACGACAACAAATATCCATCCATACATACATACATACATTCTCTGCCCAATCACGTTGTCATACTACTTTGCTTTCCAAACTATTGCCTTTATTTAAAATCAAATACAAAACCAAGCTGATAAAACAAGCTAAGTGTTAATTAAGATATACTATACGTATCAAACTTCCCTATTGTGTCATTTTTACCTCTAAACTTTTCTTACGCTCTATCAATCTCATTGCCACAGTGAGACTGAACTTCTGGAGCGGCCCAATGGGTCAAGGCCCACCTTCCCAGCCGCCATCTTTTCATGTACACTTGTGAAAGTGTATGATCATTACCACCGTAGTTATTTGCATGTGCTCTAGACAACATCAACGCTTAGCATGGGAAGATAGTTCAGGCCTGCAATAATTATAATTGCAAGATAGCTGGGATAACTGAATCACGTAAATGTGCATGCAGTCCAAAACCACCAAGCCAATCATGAACCTTATATGACAAGACAACATGATAGCATAAACTACTTTGACAATTCCATCGTAGTGAAGTAACTTGAGTCTACATTTTGACATATTCAAATTAAACTTCAATTCAGAAATCTCGAGTATTTTACTCAATCTTCTTCTCTGCTTGACAGCCCTCAATACTTTTCGAAGATCAATCGTCACATACAAGTAACCCAAGAATGGATTTGTGGCACTCAGACTCTGACTTATATCCTAGCTATAGTGTCGAACAATTAAGCTAAGTTCTAGAATGTTCTATCCTTAACCACAGTAAGAAATTTGAACATAACATAACATGAAGACAACACTTCTGCTAAAGTTGTTGCATCTGTTAAGTCTTCAAGGTCATAATGGAATTATCATCAAGTGCTTATGTCACTTCCTAGCATAAATTGTGTATGTCCTCTGTTTCTTAATTCAAGAAGTGTTTACATTGTACTCCTCTTGGTCTTCTTACTGTACCAGGAGCTGCAGTAAAAGGTCTTCTCTTAAACCTACCCCTAAAACTAACTTTTGAAAGAGTGCTCTATGGAGCTTCTCCACAATGGAACAACCTTCCTTCAGTCATCACCCTCTCTAAGACTCATTCAAGAAACTGTATAAATCTCTGTTTAATTTACCT